>NC_065923.1:41205215-41341420 GCF_024586455.1 Bactrocera neohumeralis | reverse complement strand
CTAGTTGTTAGAAATCGCTGTCATTACGAAATATTAAGTGTCGCAGTCTTGATTTCACGCTTCAAATGACTTTAATTAGATAATCAACCTTTTTTTTCCACAGAGTCGTTTTATTTAATGAATTCAAAACTGATATTTCATACAAGTGTAAATAAGTTTCATATTCCTATCCTGTTTGCAATACAGCATCCACTGTCTTGCAGGGTATTTTCAACGCACAGTTTTTCACCACACCGTCTAACACTCACATTACTCACCGTTACACTCTGCTTGTCAACACTGAGCATTTGTAAAGGGTGGCATTCGCTCTGAGTACGCTAAACCGGACATCCTCGAGGACAACAAGGATACGTTTGTGCGATATGAGCAAATATTTAGTAATATCCCACAGCACAAGGCGGTTGTAAACGCGAATTTTCACTGACGCTAACACATTTCACGGTTTATAGGCTTGGCTGCTAACAGCTCGCTGTGTGTTCGCAATCAATATAAACAAATTGTTTGCAAATTCGCATAAATTATGTATAACTAGTGCGAGTACTAAGTGTTTGCAAGTGTTTGGCAAATATGTTGAAATTCCGACATTAAAATTTAGCTGTTGCAAAATTTTGTCGGAAAGTGGTTAAAACCATGCGGTCGTGAAGTGACAAGCGGGTAGGTTAACAAGCTGCTGTGCTCTCGTGAAAATCATTGCTCAAATTGAGTTATTGCATATACATACATATGTATGTATGTATGTACATATGGTCGTGTGTATTACCTCGTGTGTATATTTATATATTTCTAAATGTTCAATATGTGTCGTCATTGTCGCGGCCGTCACTGCAGTTATCGTCATCGTAATCACAGCTATTGCCTGGTGCTAATGAATTGCTGACTACCCTTTTGGAAGAAAAATTGAACTTACTTGAAGCAAAAGGGAATATGAGTGCAAAAGTAAAAAAATAAAAAAAATATATTGGAAGCTTATTTATGGTGTTTGCTCAGCCTCTAATGGATCGAATCGAATGCCCTATAGTGATCATTAACATTAGTTAGATACAGAGTGTACCAGTCTTTAGTGCATTTCATGATAACAATTTGGCAGCTTTTCCTGTGACAACTATTCTTCTAGCAATGTTTAATTAGTGTAGAGGTGTAATGCCTCCGTTAAGTCATTCCGTTTTACTACAGCAAAGTAAATCCCGCCGTATTGCGGAAACACACAAAAGAGTGTGTACACCGTTGAGAGTGTTGAGAGCACTTGCCGGTTTGTTTTTGTTATGGTATGCATTTATACATATAAAGAGTGTTTTTTAGAGTAGAATTTCCAAGTAGAATACCAAATGAACACACATACTCCAGTAAAGTTAAAAAAAACTACAGAAATTTATTTATAAAGCGTCTTGAGCGTAAGATTTAAAAATCACTTCGCTTATAACTTCGAAAAGACATCATTCTGGTTTAACGGTCACGGAAATATGTAAAGTAGTCGTATTTGGAGTGAAAACAATCCTGAAGAGATTTTATAAAAATGAAGATAGCGCCAACCTTATCGTCAATGACGAGAGTCCGAAACTGTTTTCAGACTAACGAAATCAATCACTATTTATTTTATAAACCTTCTGTATTTGATATGAAAGCTCTATACCTCTTATAAAAACACCCTGTATGTATACGAGCACGTATGTGTCAGTTAATTTCGGTAGTTGAGGTCGGGCGCTACATGTTTTCTACAAATAGTCATAGTAAAAGGGTGGCGAGTGCTGGTTTGTTCGCTTGTGTGGAAAAATGCTGACGTAGTAAATGAGTATTGAGAGTTTTTGTTGCTGTTGCTATTACTGTTCTTGGCGCGATTGTCCCACTGGCCTCGATGTAAGCATGCTACATACATATACTATGTAAATATATTTTTCACAACTCAATGCCGCAATTTAAATTTTTCAATTCGACCCACCACATGTGCTTGTAATTACTATCCTTCGTTGCCTGAATATCTACATCGAAATGTCAGTTTGCTATTATCATACATACATAAAGAGGCAAGCTTTTAAGTCCCCCGTATAATTACTGTTAACGTTAAATGTTGGATTTAATATGACGTGTGAGGCTTGTCTACTAATTGAAACACCAGCTTGAATTTCTAACCAAAATTCCAAATTTCCATGCCTTTTGTAAAGCAACCGTTTTTGCTGACACAAAATCTTTAGTTCTGTCTCTTTATAAAACTTGCCTGATCTTCTCAAATCCAGTCCGCTGACAATGATTATTTTGAACTAGTCCCTCAAAGCTAGAGATACATAAGTATGTACATATGTATGTATGTATGCACATACAGTTACGTGAAAAATAATAAGGACAGTGGCCTGCGGTGAATGAAGTTTATGTGGATCCAAAAATGGGAGGGAATTAAACGCAGTGAACCAAGCTAAATTATTGTAAACAAATTGGAAAAAGGTTTTTTGTATAGTTTTACCCAGATATGGCAAATTACTTTATTTTATTTTCATTTTTCTTATAATCTGAGATATTATCATGTGAAAAAAATAAGGACACTTCTAGTTTAACTAAAAAAACAACAATATTAAATAAGAAAAAGGAAATAGTTTTCATTCAATTATGTTTAAATACATTTCTAAATTGTTTAATATTTTGTTGAAAATCCTTTGTTGTTTAAAATTGATCGACACCGCCTTGGCATGGAATCAACTAGATTGCGGCAGACGGAAACCGGGATTGCGTTCCAGGAATCCTGAATAAGTTGCCAAAGCTCGCCGCTGTTACTTGGGCACTTTCCTCTTATTGACGCTTTCCTTGTATTCCACAAATTTTCTATTGGATTTAGATCCGGGGACTGCGGAGGCCCCTCCATTACATCAATGTTATTGACCCTAAACCACTCCTTTGTACACTTAGCTGTGTGTTTGGGGTCATTATCTTGCTGAAATATCCACCTAAGGGCATATTATCTTCAGCGTACTGTAGCATACATTCTTGAAGAATTTCTACATAATCGGTTGCCTTCATAATACACTGTATGCGATGGAGCGGCCCCACACCGTTGTATGAAAACGATCCCCAGACCATAATGTTTCCGCCACCATGTTTAACGGTTTTTATGGTATATTTAGGATTGTAAGCTGTGTTTGGTGGTCTTCTAACATGATGAATACCTCGATCAGAATTAAAAAAATTTATTTTTGTTTCGTCAGACCAAAGAATATTACGCCATTTCTCCTTAGACCAAAGCACATGTTCTTCAGCAAACTTTAGTCTTTGTTGCACGTTCTTTTCTAGGACTTCGGGACTTGAGATTTTCCTTAATGAGCACTATGCGGATAGTTGACGGGTCAACATCAATATTCAAATCACATTTAATTTGTTTGGATGAGATAAATGGATTCTTTTTAACACAGTGAATTATCCTTTTTTTGGTGGACAGAGTTATTTTATGCTTCCTGCCGCGTGTTTCAATCTTGGGAATCCACTTAACTGCTTTTTCAACCATTGTTTTTGAAATATTAAGTAAATTCGCAACTTTTCTGTACGAATTCCCCTGTTTCACCAAGTTTTTAATATGTTCTCGAGATTTCGGATCGCAGAGCTTACTCTTCCCCATATCTATTCAATAAAGAAAAAAATCTGGTTATAAATGATTGATATTAAAACTGAAAATATTATTCTTACCTTATCTCTGCAAATAAACACGTTATAATAAAAGAAAATTGAATATTATCGTAAAACGACACACTGTCCTCATTAAATTGCACAACCGAATACTGAATATGTTAAACACAGAATGACTAGATCCAAAATATGTGCAAATACTTTGCATTTGTCTAACGGAATTTGTTTATGTAAATAATGAGTGAAAAAAATATACCGTTAACTGGCGGCATTTTTCATGGCATACTAGGAATATTTTGAAGTTTTGGGTTTTTGCATCCCTGTCCTTATTATTTTTCACATATACATATGTACATATGTACATATGTATATGTACGTATGTATGTATGTCTGAAATTTTTTACTCGTCCTTTTATTTTACCAAGTTCATTTGTCGGATCGAACGATCGGAATAAAGTGTTTGTATGGAAAGCTTTTTCATTTGACGAGATGTGTTCACGAAATTTAGAGGTTAATGTTTACGGCAATGGTGCAACCTCCGATGAAATTGTTCAGAATGAGTCGCTATAGCATATAGTAGTTGCATGAAACTTGACCGATCAGAGTTTTGTAAAGAATCTTTTGCATTTGTGAAGGGTATTATAGCTTCGGTGAATTGAAGTTAACGATTTTTCTTGTTTAAATTACATTAGTGAAGTTTTAAAATAAAAAGACTTTGATCTAAACCGCACCGAAGTGCTATAAAGCCTATGGGATGGAGGTTGGTATCAGATATACTAAGGACTTTCTTCGATTCTTTTATGATTTATTTTCTATATAAAGTCTTATATTTGTATAGAAGTTGTTTTATGGTATAGTCTCCTCTTCTTCTGCCCACTGGCATTATTTGGCTACAATAGTCATTATATGGCGTTCCCAGTTTACTAGCATATCTGCACCACAGACACTCACCTGTTACATTCCTACTAGAGTTCTAATATCATTCTTTTTAAATTTTTCTAGTAGGCATCTGCGACCCACATTCCATTCATGCCACGTTTGCCTGCTTGTGGAACAAGTTAGGAATTGATGAAATAGGTGATTATGACATTCTTTCACTAACTTTGAAGAAACCGAAAATGATTTAGTGATTTCAAAACCGCCTGACTATCTGAATATATAAATAAGAATATTCTTTGTTGAGAGCACACTGTGAGAACAAGAGGGCTTTCTTATATTGCTGACATCTCCGCCTGAAAGACACTGCTGTTATCTGGTAGATAGTTCGTATCTAGTTTTGTTGAACTATCTCCTACTCAATTATCTGGTTTGGACCCATCTTTATAGATGCTTTTCATTGCGCCCTTGTCTACCTCCCTCCTTTCCCACTCTTCTTTGGAAGGGCAAGCAATACTGGGAACCGGATTTAAATTCATTTCTATAAGATTTTGAAAATACGTGGTATTGGCTAGAGGGAGGATTCCCTCTGTCTAAGAGCTGACTTCGCTACCAGTTGCTTACAAAACACTACCACTATAAAAATTTTTTCTAAATATTCTGTATATAATTCTCCCTACAATTGTTTACCAGTTTTTTGTTATAATCAAGAAATCTGAATTTTAGCGGGCCAAAAATAATCAAAGCTTTAGGCAAAACTCAACACTTGTTTTAAATGGCCTCCTAACACGAAGAGTGGTGTGGCAGACAAAAATGTAATTGTGTGAGAATTGTTAGGAAAATTTTTCAAATATGCTGGAAACTAGTACTACAAGTAACTATGTATATTTCGGGCCTTGGCGAAGTCAATTAGTCTCAACCTATTTGGGGATATTTCATCATGGAGGCTTAATTTACCGATTTTTAGGTGCGCTCGCTTGGAGACAACGTCCTTTTCTTCTGTCGGGGCATGGGTGCAAATCAGTGATATATTGAAGAACTTCGCTTTTATGCGGATTATGGCTAGACTTTCATTCACCAGGGTGAATGCCAGGACTCGGCGACGGAGTTTCCCACTGTAGTAAATGACACAAGGACTTAACTTGGACGGCTGTGATGTCAGCCTTTACTCATATGAGGACAACAACCATTTAGTCAGCGGCACCCTCCCAATTAGGTGACCGCATATTCCAGGTGCATGCCCTTAAATCATAATCTTTAATACGTTCGCAGGAGTCGTCATAAAATGGGGGTCTCTCATCTAAGGCTGTTGTGTCCTTTTTATTGGGGAGTTTTTTTACGTTGAGGGTCCCAAACCAAGCGTACAATCCTGGGCAGGTATGTTTCGCCTTCTTACTTTAGTTCGCCATCAAATGGATGATTTTTGGCTACCCAGAGGACATTTGGTCTAAGACCGGAAGTCGTGAGCTGCTTAAGCCATATGTAAAAAAAATCGTTTCTGGCCACTCCCAAGTGAATAGCGATCAGAGAACCTTTCTTACTTGCAAGAACTTCTACACGTGGTTCCATCCTCCAATTTTATGAATTACCATCATAAAATTGCTTGGAATCATATATATTTGAGTAATGTCAATAATTAATGCAATCAGTCTAGATCTTCCTCTACCACCAATGTAACCGAGAGTATAAAATGTTCGATTGCACCTGAACTTAGCCCTTCCTTACTTTCCAGAATAATAAGAAGCTTAGTAGAACAAGAGTTTTTTTACTAGTAATTGATCGAGCAATATATCGCTGTATTGTTCCCCTAAAATATATTAATGTCATTCCTGGTTGCGTTTAAGTGTAGAGTCACCTCAATATGGGGAATCTTATGTTTGGCTAAAAATTTATTTAATTGAATTCAATACCTTAGGGTAAGCGTTATGAAGGTAATATAATCCCATTTCATTCAACTTATATTATGCGAGCTGGAAGTTCGATTAACCACTCCCGCAGTTGTTGGATGAAAACAGCTTTATACATACACACAGTATACATATGTATATTCAAATATACACATTTATAAACTACAATTTTAGCACACGAATTCTATTATGTTCATTGTGGCCATGTATTGTGTTTATAATTTAACTAATTAATACCATCGTTTGCTTCCCACCTTCCTGATGTATGCGAATGCCTCATTTAGCCTGCATTAAAACAAGCTCGTTCTCCACCGTAGCTAATTAATTAACTCTATAGGTATAATGATAGTGGATATTAGCAAAAATGCTATAAATATAATCTTTTGTATTACGCACACAATTCTGCAATTAGTAAATTAATAATTATTAGGGAAAATGAAATTTTATGCAAAGCATACAGAACTACAAGTTATGAAATGAACATATCTCCTTATGTATATGGGTATAACTACTTATGTACATACTCAACAACAAGTGAAATTAATAGCAACTTTTGAGAATCTAAACACCGATATGGCTCGCTTTTACTGTCAATTGACATCATAATAAGGTCGATATTTTCAACGACCAATAAGGACGGTACAAAATTAATAAGAAGGTGGATATATCAGATGTTATATATCAGAGCGTTTCGATTTTAGAGGGGGTGTGGGTGTTCACTTTGCTTAAAAAACTAAGAGTCTAAAATCGGTTTTGAGCTAGCGATTTTTAAGTCTAAGTGCATCTTCAATTACTTATTAATAAAGGATGAACCATTTCGAGGTTCCCGTTTTTACAGAAAAAATATAAAATCTTCTAATTTAATAGGGAATATTTATTATCATTCGAAAGAACGTTCTTTGGCATTTATTTTTTGAAGATTATCTCTTTCAAATGCTACGTCTCAGATAGTCCACCCGTTGAGTCCAATTTTCGATGACCCGTTCGAGCATTTCGACTGGTAACTGGTGAATGACAAGCGTAATGTTTTGGTCCAAGGCCTGAATCGAAGCAGAATTTTCCGCATAAACTTTAGACATTACATATCCCCACAGAAAAAAGTCTAACGGCGTGATTTCGCAGGATCTTGGTGACCAATCGACCGGCCCAAAACGTGAAATTAACTGCTCGCCGAAGTGTTCTCTCAATAAGTCCATTGATTGATGCAATAGAGGGTTACTTTCTCACCAGCATTTTTGAAGAAATATGGGCCAATGATTCCACCGGCCAACTAACTACACCAAACCATTGTTTTTTCTGGATGAAATGGCAGCTCTTGTATCTCTTCAAGTTGCTCTTCGTCCCAATGCGGCAATTTTGCTTGTTTATACAAGTTTATTATGGGTATACTATTGAGCCAGCAATTTGGCCTCTTTGCTGAACAAAATGTGGCTCGAGAACGTCGGTTTTTCTTGAAAATTTTCAAGGGCCCACAGAGCGAAGCGTGGCCGTTTGGGAAGGTCGAGCGACTGCAATTCTTGCACAAGCTGTATTTCGTACGCTTTCACTTTAAGATTTCGACATAAAATGCGTCAAGTTGCTGCGAATGGCGCCGAATCGATTTTCCACGGTCTTCGTGTACAGTCTCAGCTATAGCTGCTATATTTTCTTCACTGCTTGCTGGACGTGGTCTATTCGGTTGAATGTTATCCAATAATGAATGCTGGGTCTCAGGACAAGTGATTATGTAGGCCATAAGTTGAGCGACAAATTCTTTATAGAACGTGAATTTTCATAATAAAGTTGAACGATTTGTAAACGTTATTCAGCTGTAAGTTTTTCCATCATGAAATGTAGAAAAGTACTGAAAACAAGTAGGGAAGGGGTAAGTTCGGGTGCAACCAAACATTTTATTCTCCTGCAACTTGCAAGAATCAAAGCCAGTGGAGTACTTTAAGGTGTAAAACGAATTATATGGAGTAGGGTCAGCCGGATGTTCGAAAAACTTGATATTAGTTATATAGGGATAACTCACATATTGGCCGATACATGCGGTACAAAGTCACCCCGAAGTTTGAAAATCTTTATATTAAGCATATGGGGGCTAAGGGAAGTATTGATTCAATTCAACCCATTTTGACATACAGATATATCATTATAAGAGAAGGGTTTTCCGTTAATTTCAGTTTTATATATCACACATTGACCGACATTTTCGATACCACGCATCGTCTAATTTTTATACCAGCTTCCACAAAGCCCCCTCATACCATCTCTGTGGTAAAATTTAATAGCGTATTTAGTCAATGATTTATTGAGCTTTTAGTAGTTTTTAACAGTACCGTTATATGAGAAGTGAGCGGGGTTATCCTCCGGTTTCATCTATTTTCACACTGTGGGTACAAGTTCTTATAAGATTTGTACTCAGCAAATTTGGTTGTTGCAGCTTAGGTGGTTTAAGAGATATGTCCTTGTTGGAGGGCGGGGCCACGCCCACTTTTTCAAAATTTTTAAAACACAGTTGTCCCTTCCTACTGCGATCTCCTGTGCCAAGTAAAAATATTATATATTAATTTAGTCCTTAGTTATTGCACTTTACATGTTTTCGGTTAATGGCGATTTGTGGGCATGGCAGTGGTCCGATTACGCCCATCTACGTACTCGAAATTTTTTTGTACCGAGGAACATGCATACCAAGTTTCATCAAGATATTTCAATTTTTATTCAAGTTACAGCTTTCACGGACACACGGACGGACAGACAGACAGACCCGGATTTCAACTTTTATCGTCATCATGATCATTTATATATAACCCTATATCTATCTCGATTAGTTTTAGGCGTTAGAATCTGCTGCCCAGTGAGAATTTGATGACAGTTCATTGATTGGAAGTGAAGTTATTGCATTTTAAGTGTCAGTATGTTTGTGTTATCGGTGCGAAAATGAGCTTTGAACAAAGAGCCAACATTAAATTTTGATTTAAAATTGGTAAAACTTTTACCGAAACGTTTCAATTGATGAAGTAAGTTTATAGCGATGATTGCTACGAGTGGTTTCCACGTTTTCAAAGTGGTAGTGAGGACATAAATGACGATCAACATGTGGGCCAATCAAAATCCGTGATCACCGGAAATTCCATTGAAACTGTGCGTGAATTCATCAAAAATCAGCCGAAATCAGCATTGAAATTCATGGAAATGGAATTGAACATCTCCAAAACATCGATTTATCGCATTTTGACCGAACATTTGGGCTTACGAAAGGTGTGTGCACGGCTTGTTCCGCACAAATTGACTGACGACCAAAAATTGCTCAGAATCCAACATTCGAAGGACATCATTGTGACCGATTATTTGATCAAAAATCACATTTTAACCATTAACCACCCCCGTATTCACCTGATATGGCACCGTGCGACTTCTTCCTTTTCGGAAAAATGCATTTGCCCATGAAAGGAAAGCGTTATGCAGACGTAGAGGCCATTCAAAAGGCTTGCACCGGCATACTGGCGGCCATACCGGCCAACGAGCTAAAACACTCGTTCGACATGCTTTTGAACCGTGCAAAAAGCTGTATTGAAGCAGAAGGAGACTATTTTGAATAAAATAAATTGTTTTTGTCAAAAAAACCATTTGTTTTGTTTTTTTTTTTTTTAAGTCCTGTTTACTTTGAAACGCTCCTTGTATAATTAATTGGGTGAAAGGCCAAGCAATGGCAATCTCAGAAATTTAAAAGACCGTGCTACGAGTTTCATAAAAATATTAAAAATATTAATCGAGTTCACGATCGGATGAAAACTTATCAAACTTATGTGTTTTAAATTTTACAACATGCACTTCGGGTACATCGAGAACCGTTTCATTGAAAAATTTGTATTGTACGATCTTCGTGTAATATAAAATATACTCGTACACATTATTTGTATTTGTAGTTAAATAGCTTCAGAGGCTTACACATTTTTGCATGTAGATTGCAATCGCAATTATTTCGTGTTCGTGGAACTACACTTATACATATTTAGTACGCTTATGGAAAGTGCTTAGTGCAACGTGCTTTAGTGAAATGCAATGTCAGGTGTTACCTGGGGGAAATCAATCATAAAATACGAAGAATAATAAATGATACAGTTATAAATTATACATATTTATCTAGTAATAAAGTCAATAAATAGCACTAGATAGAATACTAACAAGAGAGTAGTGAAACACCAGGTGTTCAAAAATACTATTTGTATTGATTTAAAAAACTGTGAAATTGAGTTGGTTATCAAAAAATTTCAATTAGGCTCCTCCAAGGTAATTGAAATGAAACAAAAATTAAACTCAAACATGAAGATAATACTATGGTTTATATAGTAGTTATATTTTTTGAAATTACGCTCAATAAACACACATTGCAAATATTTTTATGATTAGTTATATACATACATAAATACAGGTATATGTATTTCTGTCACAATGTTGTTAACGTAACAAGTCTTTGTTGTCACAATCTCGACTGAGAATTGCTTTTTTATGAAATAATTCCTAAACTGACAATACTTTTAATTTATGGTGACAAGCGATCATAAATTAATGACTATTATGAAATCATAAAATTACTAAATTCTTTCAACAATTACGTCTATTGTTTATACTTACATATTTACTTCAATAGATATTTTTAATATAAAGGGGACTGAAGAGGAAAATGAAATCGATTTTGGTTTTATTGAAAGAGCTTGAAAAATGATCATTGGGAATAATAAGAAAACGTTATCTTCTTCGTCTTCACCGAGGCTTTATTACCCTTCACGGGTAAATAAGAGAAGAAAAACATATCAAACGTCGCTTTATTGTTATTGTTTTTTCCATTAAAATCTAGTATAAACTTTTGGGTGCGTTTGCACCAATTATTAAAGTATTTTTGTGACACTGATTAAAATATCTGCCAAATACGTATGTGTTTTGAACGCGTTAACCGCCTCTTCACGTGTCGAAAAATATTTACATTGGCATCAAATCGATATTTTGAGTGCTCAAAGAGGCAGTTGCTTCAGTCGATGTGTGAGAACTCGCATTGACGTGGTGAAGAGTGATCTGGCTTCGGCGTTTATTTTTCTTTACCACTCAGAATTTACTGTATTGTTCTAATGGTATAGTTGCGATATGTCCAGTTTTTCCAAAGAACAGGCTAACATTTGCTAGGAAGTGCTTCGTGAGCGGACAACTTTTGTTTAATTCGGCTCACCTGGAAATACCCATAGGTACAGTCTACTGCTGACACGATTCATCGCCTGTCACGATGTCATATATGTATATACTTGTTTCCGAGCACCGCTATCGTATTTTTTTTTAACATTTCTTTCGATCAATCTACTACATACACGTCGTTCCTGCGACAGTCGGATCTAGATAATCGGATTTTAATCTAGCCAAGGACTGTCAAACCGTCAGTATAGTTAGGCACGTCGAAACTCGTAAAAAATGATCGCGAGAGAATCTTCTCGATTTAAATGCATTTACATATATATTTATATTTTACGTTACTGAAACAACACAAATAGTGCTCGTTTGTCAAAAAGTATACTATATAACATCAGAAATGTCAAACTTTACGATAAAGCGGTGAGATGACAGATTGCAGTACAAGGCTTGCATAATTCCAAAATTTAAAAGGTAACCTTCATAATAAAAAAAAAACATATTTCCACACTTCCCACGTATCGCGTCAATGAAAGGATTTATTGAAAGAATACTTCGGTAAACAGATAATTTGACATTTTGGGCCAGTCGATTGGACACCAAGATCGTGTGATATTACACCGTTAGACTTTTTCCTGTGGGGATATGTAAAGTCTAAAGTCTTTGCGGACAATCCGGCTTCGATTAAATTTGAAGTTTCTGTGTTGTTTCTATAAAAAAATAGGGAACCTCGAAATGGATCACTCTTTATATCTATACTTGGATAAGAAATTATACCATGAAATTAAAAAAAAAGTTTAAACATTTTTAAAAGTGTAAAATAACTTCAGGAAATCTACAACAAATCAGGATTTAATCAAACCAAAAAGAGACCAGCATACTTCAGTAATAACAGATTTCCGACAATCGCAGAATTCATGTTCAAAAAATTATATATATGTATGTATGTAAGTACATATGTATCTGCATTGTAACACTCGAAATTCTCACATATTTAAACAACGTACTAATCTCTAGTCATATCCAGAACACTGAACTACAAAACTACTACATATGTATGTATATAATATATGAAATAATCAAAGAACTGCCCAACTATTTAAATAATAATAGCGGGTGGAAGTGTCATCAAACATTTCATACTACACAACATGCTGTATGTAGTATATATGTACATATGTACATATGTATACTTGTGCATATGTACTTATATGGTAATAAAACACAGTATGACAAAAAAGAACTATGACTTTGTCGACTTTTACACCAGCCGAAATTTTATTTGAAAATCTGCATAAATGCAAGCTTATTATTTTATTTTAATCTGTTATGTGCCTTGAAGTAATCTTGGGTAAATTTTAGGTTTTTATTTTGCCAGTAATTTTATTGTCAAATAAGAAAAACAATATATTTTTCATTTGTAGTTTATCATAAGAAGTTTTTCGAACACACTGTATTTATTCACATAAACAATGAAAGAGTAACAATAACGGCAGTCAAACAAATTATCGACACCACGGCCAATGCAATAGTACGAATTAGTGATTATTAAGGGGTGTTAGCAGCTTGTTTGAAACTCTTTGAAATCCATATAAGCGTATGCGTGCGATAAAATGAGAACATCCCTGCAGGAAAGCGGCCAATTACTTACTGCTTTGGCTTATTACAAAAATCAAGTTTGACCACGTTGTGCGCGGCTATTGTGATACAGTGCCTAATTTTCTCTACTTTTCGATAAAATTCTAAAAATTGTTTTGGAAGAACATACTTATGTACATATGTACTTAAAAGAAGGTTGCCATTGCGCGTGAAAATAACATGTCATCAATATAATGGAAAATGTTAAATTTAAATTCACCCATTACTCCGCTTTTTATGTCATCCTCATGTAAAGGTCACCATGAACTTCTATTCATCTGAGAAATTTCATTTCATCTGGAGTAGAAAATCACCAGCATATGTCACATTTTTTCCTCTCGGCATTTTATTAATTTAATCATGTTTCTTCGCATAAACATTTGTACGCAATTTCATATAATAATTAGATTTGGTGCTTCCTTTCTTTAAAGAATTATGATTTACTGCTTACTGTGAAGCGAATAAAAAAATCCTATTTCACTAATATTCGCTTATTTACAATCGCAGTACCGGATGTTAGGGAGAGATAACGAGGGGCAAGTATGGTATGTTTCTGATTTGAATGCCACATAAATATAAAACTGTCACTGGCAGACCGCAACGAAGTCGATAGCTGTATGTATTGTATTCGGACATACTCGAACATTTACTTATTTCTATATATACATACATTTGTATATGTATTAAAGTGGGTTAATGCTTATGTGGATCTGGATCTACGGATTATTCTGAACAACTTTGCCTAAGAGGCCTTGGGTCTAAAACCGGCTTCGATACAGCGATTTTTAAGGCGAAGTTTTTTAGGGATCAAAGAAATTTGTTTGTCAGTTTTTGAGATATACATACTTATATCTTTATGTATGGCGTAAATAGCATTAACGTTCTTGTGATCGAGTACCGACTTAGTAGAATTTCCCAGTTTCCAGTAACCCATATTAAAAACATTAATTAAAACATTAAATCATTGGTGCCATGATTATTTTAGAGGTGACCTTGCCAGCTTTGGGTTGGTTAAGGTTTCTAACGTAACTTGCAGTTCATGAATTCAAGATGCGAGGGATCCATTTCATACCCAACGAGGGTGCAGAACTGCATCATCCGGAGCTTAATTCCTTTTAGAAGGTTGCTATATTTCATTTTATATGAAATTTTAATTAAATGGTCCAAAAATTAAGTCTACAAATAAAAAAAAATTGTCTTGGAGATCCAAATAAATAAACTGCCCAAGAATGAAGACTGCTGCTTTAAATAAAGAAATTCATATATTGAGTAGTCGAAAAAGTCTTTTCGTATTTTGTCAGTAGTTGTCGTTGCAGTCGTATGTACATACTTATATCGTCAGTGCTACCAATCACATTGTATCATACCATATAGTGCTGGAAAGGTGAGATTTTAAGCTTCATTTAACCAATACCCAAATTAAATTCGGGGAGTTATAGCTGTTCAAAAATGTACGAAAATTCACCGTTGAATCAAAGGCAATAGAAATTTGAGGAAAGGTCACTAAATCTCATTTTTTGTCGAGTCATTTACATACTTATGTACATATGTATGTATGTTGGTATAGCAGGAAATAAAAAGGGGGATAAGTTGCTCAGCACGGGGGCAGCATTGAATGTAATTCCTTTAAACTGCCCTAGCGTTGCTTGATGCAATGGATACTAGAGGAATAAGTGAGGTCCAGCAATACTGGACATACCACAAAAGTACTTTAGAATATGATGATATTAGACATACCCAAAGGTTTCTAAAGGGTTTTCCAATAAGAGCGTTACAAAAGTAAATAATAGGCGCTACAAAAGCAATGAAATTCTTTATTCGATTTCTTTTGCATGGCCACCATAGGCACGATTGGAGAAGTTCAGATGCATAAATCGGCCGATACTGTTTCAATTTCACGTTCGATATTCGTAAGAAGTTCATCAATCGTCGCTGGCTTGTTGGCATAGACCACAGACTTGACGTAGTCCCACAAGAAATAGACTAACGGCGTCAAATCACACGTCCGAGGCGCCCAATTGACTGGGCCATTTCGTGAGATAACACGTTCACCAAACTTGGTTTTCAATAAATTTATTCTGACATTCGCTGTGTGGCTTGTGGTGTCATCCTGTTGGAACCACATATTGTCCAAGCCCATATCATCCAATTCGAGCCAGAAATATTCGATTATCATTGAGCGGTAGCGATTCCCATTCACAGTAACGTGCCGGTCTCGATCATCACGGAAGAAGTACGGCCCAATGTAATTTTTTCGGAATGCAATGTTCACTCATGGAGTACATGTGGATTGCTGCCTGAACAATAACACAAATTTTGCTTATTGACAAAGCCATTCAGCCAGAAATGACTCTCATCGCTGAGGATGATTTTTCGATGAAAATCCGGATTATTTTCAAGTTGTTGCTCTGCCCAATTCACAAACATACGAAGATTCTGGTGGTCAAACGTCAGTTCAGTTCGTGCGTCGATTTGATCTTGAAAGAATGTAGGTCAAGATCTTTTTCGCAAAATTCGTCACATTTACATTTACAGAGATTACTAACGCTTGAGAACGACGTGTGTGTGCGGCAGCAATATTCTCGACACTACAGGCACTTCTTTTTCTAACTGGCACGGGAACATTACTGTGCCTATGGATTCAAAATTTTCCACTAGACGCTAAATTGTTGATCTGACAGTACGATTATGATGACCATAAATTGGAATCATCTTTCCATGATGAAATGGCAAACCTTACTGTTGACAAATCCCAAAAGAGCGGAAAAAACTTGGAGTCATTTGCTGTCCCTATCGGTCTACTTTTGTAGCGTCCCTATTGAAAAAACCGTTACTATTATTAAAGAAAGAATTAATAAATAATGTAGGGGTTATCACAATGCTCCTGTTAATAATATCACACCCTCAAAATCCTTTGTGAATGTCCAGACTTCCGCCACTTCAGACGTTCTAATTTAAAAGAGCATGGGAAAGACTCAGAAATTTCGCCAAAGCTACTGAGTTGTTAAATGGGGCTAAGTTGGCTATTACTGTAGTACAATAGACTTATGTCTTAATGCTCCTCTTGATTCCTCCCTCAACTTCAACCAACCAAATATATATGTATGTATGTATGTATATCTTAATATCCTGAACGGGTCATATTAAGTTTGCCACGAAGTTTGTAACACCCCAAAACAAATTTTGGAGACACCATAAGTATACACATATGTATGTATATTTTTTTCCTTTTTGAAATATCAATCTTAAACTCTCCCCAAAAATCTGCTCATTTGTCGGAATCGTCGATATCGGACCACTATAGGATGTAACCCCATACAAACTGAACGTTCGAAATCAAGTGCTTGTATGGTAAACTTTTTTGCCAAGATATTTTTACAAAATTTTTGTCAAACAACGTGGCTTCACTAAGCTACATTTTCGAATGAATGCAAATCGTTGTTACCAAAAAATTGCAGCTGCAAAGCTTCCAAAAATAAATCAAAGATGGCAAAGAAGTCTTACAATGCAGCGAAATAATTATAAAATTACAAAATATGTAATTAAATATTTTAGCTTACGCCTTTATCTAACCTTTTTAACTACTGGCTTTCCATCCATACCGATATATGTATATGTACTTATGTATGCGCATATATAAGTATGTACATATGTTTATGTTTACGCTGTCCGAGGCCGCGAAATTGACCGAAGTAACTTTATCCGCAAGCAGAACGGGCGATGGTTCAGATGGGAGTTTCAAATATTTTTACTATTTTATTTTAATGTGATTGTTTTCGAAATTCTTGTTTTCCTTGCAATGCATACAGTAGTTACTTGTTAATGTGTATAAACAATATTTTTTAATAAAAACTATGAAAACAACAAATTAGTTGATGTAATTGTATACGGAAAGGCGCACAGTAGATCAGTTTGGAGTTTCATTCACTTTTACACATTTTTTCTGTTATTTGTTATTTTGATTAATGCAAAGTATATGTTCATATTGAAAATAAAAGATGGAAAATATACATATGTACATACATAGTAAATAAATATATTCTTTGTATTCATAATTTCTTACGATGATCGACAATAATATACTTATATAGCAAGAAAACAAAAAGTAATCGTTGAAATCGTGGAACGAACCGAAGATGCTAGCAAAAACAGGAACAGATGGAAATGCTTTCTTGAGACCTCATACTCCACTGGGAGATACTGAAAATTATGTTGATGAATTAGTCATTTTATCTCTCCTTTCATTTAATTTCCCTTTATCTTCGTCTTATGAATGTTTTCCGAAAAATGCTTCCAAAATCAACGAATAGTTAGCTTAAGTTTTGATCCAATAGCTTCCAAGGCTTAATGAGAGTAAAACAACTGTAAATTAATTCTGCTAATAATATTCGTATATACAATATTTGTATTTTGAATTATAAAAAATACGAAATATGGTTGATTTTATTTTTCTGTACCGCCATATTAGTCCAGAATCCATATGTTTATACAGCAACATTAGTCGCATTCCGAGCGGCTTATTCTTTTTTATAGTATTTTGATATTCTCATTTCGCTAAAAAATAATTAACTCAAGTGGAAAATTGCAAACAGATGAAGGCGGTCCAAAAAGCATCAAACCCTAAACAATATAGACATACAAATGAATTAAATAATACAAGCTAATATTTATTTCAAATTTGTTCATGCTATTTTAGCTCTTTGCGCTAAACTGATTGTATTAGTAAATCAGCGAAATAGTGAGCAATTCACCATTCAACCCTACAGAGAAGGTTTATTTTATCCAAGTCAAAGCGTTTGCTGTTCAAATACAAAAATATCGCAATACCATCACATTTAATATAATTATAATTAATTTTCTCAGCAGACTATTATTCGGCAATCGTCCAAGACACTGTAGCATTGCCGACTGCAGCTGCCGTCATAGCTATCCGATGGCGATTACCACTTTGCGCCATTCAGTCTCGTCTGTGATACGGCCACGGGTGGCATTCAAAGTGTTCGTGGCTTGACAAGTTCGTACATGAAAATACAAATACAAATGATGTATGAGGAAAAATATAAATTTCACAAATAACGACATGTGTTTAGTCTAAGGTTTTTTAAATTATTAATTAAAGCTGTTGTGTTCAAAAAATATGCAGACAATTTATAAATAAAGTTTTATGAGTAATACAGCAAGTGATTTGAATATTTCGTAAGAGTAAATTGCAATTTATGCAAAAGCTGTGACGATTAAAATTTCTACGAAAGTAATGCCATTTATGCATATGCAGTTAGAATGCTCAGTGAGAAACAAACCAAGTAAACGCTTAACAATTAATGCAAAATAAATAAAAGCAAAAAATGCAATGCAATTTCGCTGCCCGCTGCACGTGTATTTGCAAGCCACAATAACAAAGTGAAGGTAAAAAGAAAAAAATAAAAACAAACAACAGCATCATCGGTGGGTGAAAAGCTCACACAAATAAGGGCACAAATAGAAGATAGAAGAAATACACACATATGTACATATGTATATAAAACATAAATAAATAAAGAAAAGGTACAAACAAACATTTGTGTTAATTGAACTTATGCGCTTTTCATATTTACGTACTTATATAAAGCATTCAATTATTTGATTTGATTTGGCGAAAGAAGTACATACTTACATATGTATATTGGTTTTAAAAAATAATAAAAAGAGGGTTCTTACTGAACAGTTGTATAAAAATAGAGAATAGTGTGCTGTTATAAATGAGGCTAAGCAAACTTTGTTGAAATTTTTGTTTTCGAAGTTACGTAAATTTAAAACATTCCGTATTTTGACATAAGTATGTACTTATGTACTTATAAGTATAAGTATTTCTGAAAGTGAGCAAATGCATCAGAGCATTTTATTTTTGTACAGAGTTTAGTGTATTTAACAATGAAATAACACAAACATACTGACACTTGAAACGCAATAACTTCACTTCCAATCGGTGAAATGTCATGAAATTCTCACTGGACAATCGATAAAGATAGCAGATTCTAACGCACCAGTTGACATACTTACATATAAGTAAGTAGATGGCGCCAGCAGGGGCGCTAGATTCAAAAAGTCCTGTTTACTTTGGAAAGCCCATTGTAAATATCATCAAGTAGCCGAAATAGTTTTATATTTTACGCGAAACGCGAAATCGACTGATTTTGCTCATAGTGTTAGTCTCTTATAAAAAATTAAATATTTTATTAGAATTTTTTATCGTTACAGACATAAACTTTAACAAACAAATACTGAAATTTCTAGAAAAAAGTATTTTAAACTCGGCCATTGCGACGCCATTTCCAGTGACCTTTAGAAAAAAGATGCGCCCGTATTGGCAGGATAACTCCTTACAGGATCATCAACCTTGTTCAACCGACTTCAAAATCACAGTTTCGAAAAAAACGCGTTTAAAGGCGGCGCACTTAGCCTAGCTAGCCTCGTGCACATAAGTTTTCAAGGCTGTATCTCCGAAACTATTGCTCGGATCTACTTAAAAATTTAGGGCAATATTTTAGAGGTGTTGTGGAATTTAATAAGACAATAAAACAACGATTTTTTTTTTTAGAATTTATCACTACAATGAAAAGATCTATAGTAGATCGCCATTCCCATTATGAAATAAATAGTTAATGTAAGCAAGCGTTGGAAATTTAAAGATGTCTGAAAATTTTAGAGAAATATTAATTTCGATTACATAGGTTGTCTTTATATATCGAGATTTGGCAATCCTAGTGTTGCAATCTGGCAACTCACAACTTTAAGTTAAAGTTATATAAACCTAGACATATTTGATGTTATACTCAGTGATCAAATTGAATGGTGAATTTGGTCTATTTCATCTCCTGCAAAGTAATCCCCTCCCGCTGCAATACACTTATGCCAACAAGTTTTCCAGTCATCATAGCACTTGGAAAAATTCGTGATGGCCATCAAAATTGAGTAAAAACGGTGTACTCAGAGTGGTCATGTGAATTTGGTGAATAGCCAGAAGTTACAGGAAGGTAAATCAGGCGAATGCGGTAGTTGCGGCACAATATTAGTTGATAATGTGGCGAAATGATCACGAATAACCAATGCAGTATGAGATGGTGCATAATCGCACTTCTTTGTTCAATAAATGCCGACATAGTAAAAATCGAAGACTTCACTTATAGAGCCTCACAAAACGACGCGTATCTCAAATACTAATGAATATTTTGAATTTGAAATTTAGCATAGATGTCACTAACAGTACTGCCAACTTACAGAAGCAAAAATTACCGGTTCGAAAAACACGCGAAGTATATATTAAAAATTTGTCTTTCAATTTGATCACTGTATTATACATTCAGAACTTTTTGTCATACAAGCACCATTTGTGTGGCTTACAGTAACTTAAACTATTCATCTCGTCCAAAAAATGGAGTTAAAATGCGAACATTTTTGCGTAATTGTTTTTATCACAACTTTCGACATGGATTAACAGTTCATCGATTAAATTTTTGGTGATGAAGCTCCATAAAGTTTAACGATATTGTTTATCAATAGTATGGAGAATACAATCGACGTCGTAGATCATAATGAGTAATCCACCTTAAAGTCCTGACTTGGCACCGAATGACTTCTTTTTGTTCCCGTACAAAAAAATAAACTAAGAGTTCAATGTTATTCGTCACCTGAAAAGGTGGTTGAGGCGTTCAGAACGCATGTTTTAGATACATAAAAAAATAAGGTGACATTGTATTTATTTTGAAAATTCTTTATTTATTCTTCCAAATCAATTTCATCCCCTTCAAAGTAATCCCCTCCCGATGCAATGCACTTATGCCAACGGATTTTCCAATCTTCGAAACACTGGTTGCAGTCACTTTCCGGGCCTTCAGTTCCGTCTTCGTTGCGGCTTGGATCTCCTCTATCATATAAAAACGGTGTCCCCGGAGCGGTCTTTTGAGCTTGGTGAACAGCCAGAAGTCGCACGGCGCCATATCAGGTGAATACGGTGGTTGCGGAACGATATGGGTTGAGTTTTTGGCGAAATGATCACGAATTACGAGGGCAGTATGGGATGGTGCATTATCGTGGTGTAAAAACCAAGAATTGTCTTTCCACAATTCCGGCCTTGCCAACTTCATCAGCAAGGTCTCTAATTGTTAATCGAAGGTTTTTCAACACCAAATCTTTGATTTGTTGAACGTGAGCTTCGTCGGTTGAGGTTGATGGCCGCCCTGGACGCTCTTCGTCTTCGACACGTTCACGGCCGGCTTGGAACTCACTATACCACTTGTAAACATTAGACATAGCCTCATCACCAAAGGCTTTCTGCGCCATCCTCAACGTATCCGCAGCAGAAAATTGATTCCGTAAACAAAATTTAATGCAAATACTTTGCTCAACAAATTTCGACATCGCAAAAAACGAAAAACTCACTTTTAGCGGCTCATAAAACGACACGTATCTCAAATAATGAATATTTTGACATGAAATTTGACATAAATGTGACTGAGAGTACTACCAACCTAAAAAAAAAATAATTCTCCAGATCCTTCGACGCGCGTAGTTTAAATTAAATTTTTTGGGCACAGTAGTATACATATGTACCTCAATCAGAGTGGCAAAAGTGCTTCAACAATAGGATCAAACACATGCAAAAGTATATAGATCTTAATGGTTTGTGGAAAACAATAAAGTGATTTTCTTTTTTGTCCTTTAATTCCGAATTATAAAAGGCAACCTACGTATCTTCTAAGTTCCAAACTAGGTCGTTCTTATTTTTCTTGAAGTAATCATACTATATATCATACACCAATTACAATAAAAAATGTTTATAATAAAAGTAAAAGTCTTTATGTTGGGTGATCTTTGCTATAAAGTCCATACAGTTGTAGAATAGAAACTGTGTGCAGAAATCTATGGCATTGGAGCATAACATTTTTGTAATAAAAAAAGCTCTCAAAATCGGTTGAATTTTAAGAATTAGTTATTTCAACACTTTAATTAAATAAAACAAGAAATACGAAAACATCTTCCGCGTGCATATACAGTGAAATTCTCCATTACGGACACCCCTCATAATCGGACATTGCTTATAAACGGGAGCCTCTCATAACCGGACACGTTTTATGAATATAACCTTTAGATTAATAATTTCATAAGAAACCATTTCCTATAATCGGACATGAGAACGTTCCAGTAACCGGACACAGACACTATTTTGTTAATATTTCGTTCAAATTATGTTTGATAAACGAAAAAGTTTTCAAAATTTTTTTTTAATTCTTGCTAATTTGTGCAGTTGTGCGATGGTTTTTTTAGGAACAATATGAAAAATTATTACTAAAAAAAAAATATGACTTGCGCTTACGCCGTCTGGTTACCTGTGGCTTAACGGAAACCATTGGGATAATTGTCTCTCATTCACTTTCGCCTGACATTTGCTTACTTTTGCTAGTAATATAACTCTGAGTTGCAGCTCTTAGAGCCAGAGAATATATTTCAAACTCACGTTTTTGCCACTACACTTATGTGAACAGCTCCCATAGTCGGACAAAACCACTGCCATGGTGGGTGTCCGGTTATGAGGAATTTCACTGTATATGCATTGTAGTGTCCGTTGATTCCCAAGAGACCATAGTTCGCGGTGCAAATCCTCAATTAATTTTTCTTCGCAAGATAATTTGTTTTGTTAACGCCTCCCAAAGTTTCTGTTTCTGTCCTAAAATAGAATCCAATGTAACCATTCCATGTATATAACATGAAATTTTTTGATATTTTGCATTAAATCGGTAAACCTACAACATTGGAAAACTGATATTCTGGTAAAAAATTGTACGCTCTACAAAAAAGGCATTTAAAGTTATACGTAAAATGCACTGAATGTAATCTCAGTAACGCAGTAACAGTGATCATGCCAGTGCCATGTCGTATGAGCAATAGATAATTTAAAAGCCACTTGCATGAATGCTCAATACTTTTGATGCCGAAGTTTAACTGGATAGAACGAACATTTTGTATCAGAATATTGTATTTTCAAAGTTTTTGTTTTATTTTCTCTTGAGATAGCAAATTTACTACAAAAGATAAAAAAATTCCACGTTAAATTTGTGCGAAAAACAAAAGTAAATTTAAGCACGGTTTAGAGGAAATCGAAAATACAGAGCTTGTTTACGTTGTATCTTATTTTCAGGACAAAATCTGCAACTTCAAGGCACGTTTGCAAGAAAAATATCAGCTTGAAAAATAAGGGATACCCTAATGTACATACAATTATGCATGTACATATACTGCATATCTGCGATGCAAGAATGTTTTTATGCTATTTTGGATTTCATTGAAGAGCGCAACGTCTGCCCGTGCCTTCGTAGTTCTGCTATTGTAAAGCCATTGTGTGCAATTATGGTGCTTGAAAGCAATTCTTCATCGCCACAATGTACATATAATACATACTCACACAACTGTTCAATCATATCTCTTATATTTGTTTTTACGCAGTTTTTATCAAATGCTTTACAGACTTATTTACCTAATTACTGAACACTGGTATATAACTTTATGTGCCTAAGTGTAGCTTATATAGTATTATCGCGCTTATTTAGCAATATATTGGGTCAAAGAGATAATTTGTATCGTTTAATTAAATTTCGATTTAATTAAAAAATGTGTTACTTATGGTATTACTTTTCTTCAAATGGACGCTGGTTTCTGTAAGGAGCTTTTTGTTTTTAAAGTATTGTTCTCAATTTAGTACATTTAATATACAGTGAGTGTCAGCTTATTTGATGCAGTCACAAAAATAATGTTTAGATACTAATAATATTTGAATTAAAAAAGATACATATACAAAAAAATTAAAAGCCAAAATAAAGAGCATTATTTCCTCTTAAAAACAAACATTTCATTTATTTGGAATTCAAATTTTAGTTTTCACAAACTTAAAAATAAAGAAAAAATGATATTATTGGAATGAATGTACATACTTATGTAGGTTCAATAATAAGATGGTCAACACTCTAAACATTTATACGAATGGCTCGAAATTGTATGATAGAGTTGGTGCGGCGATATACTGTCCAGTGTTAGGCATAAGGCAGCCTTTTAAGTTGCCAGGCCGCTGCAGTATATTTCAAGCTGAGATCTTTGCTATTGCAAAAGCCGTGAAGCTGGCCTCCAATGCACCTGCAACGTCTACGTAGATAGTAAAGCAGCAATCAATGCAGTAACCTCGCATATCGGTAGTGTCTTGGAAACCAGGGCAGCTGTGGAAAGTGTTGCCAGAAGCAAGCAACTTCACTTCTACCGGGTGCCAGGCCACAAAGCAACGAGGACAATGAAATAGTGGTACAAATTGTCAAGAATAATGTACGGCTAATATCTGAAATCGTAATCAATGTTGGGAAAACCATGGCCTGTCTGTACGACGATCTGGACAGAAGCATGGTAAGCAAATCAAAACTCGTGGAACGAGTTACCTGAGTGCAAAACTGCAAAAGTCATGTGCAAAACGGTAGATTGGAAGTACACAAAATTCATATTGGCACGAAATACTAACTGGTCACTGTCTGTCCCGCAGAATGGGGCTGACAGATCAGGAAGACTGCAGGAAATGTCTAGAGCAAGGCATCAGGGAAACTTGTCGCTCATTGGCAAGACTGCGCTGTAAGCATCTAGGGTTCCCACGGTATGATACACTGGCGGAGGTGTCGATAGTGAGACACAGGGTTTGTTAAAATTCGCGTCAAGCGCAGGCATCCTAAAGGATTACTACTCCCTTTGTACCTAGTAACTGAACTCAGTCTAGTATCGCAAAGGACCAAACTAGTCTATGCGTGGCTCATTGGCCTACCAGATTAACCAAACCTTAATATATGTAAAAGCTTCCACCCTTAGTATAACCTTAGAAAAGCGCCACCTATACGTAGGTTGCTATATATATTTCTGGCCTAATAATGTAAATAGGCATATTTATCAACGAAAATTTTTTTTTTTTTTTTTTTTTTTTTTTTTGTCGATTGCTGTTTTGTTTCGGGCTCATACGCATAGATCCATGATTCGTCACCTGTGACGATCTTATAAACGTCTTTTGAAGGACCGCGATCGTATTTTTCAGCATTTCTTTACACCAATCCACACGAGCCTTTTTTGAGCGATTGTCAAATTGTGCGGGATCCAACGAGAACAAACCTTTTTTACGGCCAGGTGTTCATGCAATATCGAATGTATGCTGGTGGGAGAAATGCATAGGCATGCCTCTATCTGAAGGTATGCTACATGACGGTCTTGCATTATTAGTTCACGTACGGCATCGATGTTTTTTGGCACAACGGCTGTTTTTGGACCACCTTCACGGAATTCGTCTTTGAGCGAGCGTCGGCCACAATTGAATTCGTTATACCAGTTTTTCACAGTGCTATAGGATGGTGCTTCATAGCCATACAAAGATTTTAGTTCATCGATGCACTCTTGTTGTGATAATCCACGTCGAAAGTTGTGAAAAATGATCGCACGAAAATGTTCACAAGTTAATTCCATTTTTTGGCCGAGATGAATTTTTTAATTCCCTGTAAATAAAACAATTCACGATTAAATGACAAAACGTTCTGAGTGATGTTATGCTTAAAAATGTCAAACTTTCCAATGGAAATGTCAGATTGCACCTGGCAACACTTAGTGTTGCCCTAGGCAAGAATATATATAGCACCACTCGTTTAGCAAAGTTTGTATTACTAGAAATATGTATGTATATTATTTGCATAAAGGAACTAATACTCTGTAAAATAAGTATGAGGCTTAATAACGAAAAGGTAATTCAGTGTTTTGAGAAAACCCACAATTCCTCATTCAGTTCGGTAAACATAAGCACATACATATCTGTTGGTGAATCCACTGTCCTCTTAACTTTTCAACATTTCAGTTTTCCAATTAAAAATTTCTTGAAAAACCTAACTTGACTATTAGTTATTGGAATTGGAAAATTAATTTAAAACTTTTCTAATTTTTACTTTCCCAATCAAAACCGAATCTATAAAGTCTGCGCCATATTTTATGTCAATATGTTGACAAGTAACAATTTTTAAATTTAAGTTGGCCAAAACTAATCATAGGCTATATTTTTTCATACAAAGTGAAGAGTCGATGGAAATCGATATCAATGTACATATGTATGTATGTATGTTCACTCATAATCCCGCTAACGCGTGAAAAATGCCTTGATTGATACATGTGTTATATGATGACGTGACCTGTATAGATTTTTATATGTCTGTATGTACTTATTTTCCATGGGTTCTGATGCATCTGCTGGCTTCCCACATACCCATATTCTTGCAACATGTTGCTATAGAATTTAATAGTTTTGTTAATCTAACGGTTGATTGTCGCACCTAAAACTAATCCAAATAGATATCGGTAATATATACCATATAAGTGATCAAGATGACGTGACGAATTGCATTCCGAGTGACTGCCTGTCCGTCCATATGTATTTATGCCCGTGCAAGCGATAACTGTAAAAAATGAGATATCTTGATGAAACTTGCTATATCCGCCAAACAAAGTCGCCACATGCCTTACATAAATATTTTCGAACTTCCGGTTGACTTTATACCGCATCTGTCCGTTTATATGTAAGACAATGAATTCAGAAATAATATTTTCCTAATAACGATGTATTCTCTTATCTTAAATAAATGAAATGAAATCGATACTTTCTCTAGTCAAATGCAAAATCGGTTTCACCCGAACTTACCCCTTCCTTACTTGTTATACTATATAAACAAGGATAGTTTTGGTCACCAAACAGCTGTGTGTAATCCTCTAAAAAAAAAATTTTGTAGCGCTATAATGGGTAAAAGCGGATAATAACAACCCTCACCACCCACATAACGGAAACCATAAAAACTACTAAAAGCACTAATTAATGAAATTGCATTGAAAATATATATGACATACAGATATACCATTATAAGTGAAGGATTATCACTTAATTTCAGTTATATATATCGTAAACATTGACCGACATTTTCGATCAAAAGTCAACTATAGGTACCGGGGTCTAAATATTCGGTACCTAGGGTATTGAACAGTTTTTATTGAATGTAAACAATTTTTGGCCATAAGGTGGCACATACTAAAGACATTATTCGTGCAAAGTTTTATCCCGTTATATTATTTGCTTCTTGATTTGCGTACTGGAAACTGAACGATACAAGTGGAATTTAAAATAGTG
This sequence comes from Bactrocera neohumeralis, assembly GCF_024586455.1. Classification (NCBI taxonomy): domain Eukaryota; kingdom Metazoa; phylum Arthropoda; class Insecta; order Diptera; family Tephritidae; genus Bactrocera; species Bactrocera neohumeralis. The sequence continues at coordinate 41,314,018 of NC_065923.1, read as the reverse complement.
TTATATGGGAAGTAGGCGTAGTTCTTATCGGATTTCATCCATTCTAAGGGGATATTCTTGTCTAGGATTTTGCAAAAATCGATTTTTTTTGCTTATCTTGAAAGTTTAGATTTTCAAAAATATGACCTTGGAAGGATTTTTCAAAATTCGACCTATTTTCGGAGATACAGCCGATTTTGTGACGTGGCGTCCGTGTTCACTAGAATTGTCTACTAAACTTTAAACGCGTTTTTCTCAAAACTGACTTTTTCGGAACGATACCCACGATTTCTCAGGTTCTACTGGACCGATTTACTTGAAATTTTTATAGAGTCTTCTTTATAGGCTTGTCTATGGTTGGAACTAGCCTCATCCCCAAATTTTTATTTTTATTATTTTTAAAAAATTCGAAATAGTCAGAAAAAGTGATCCAAAAAAACTTTTTTTTTCAGGCAGTCGCCATTTTGTGAAAAAAAAAATTTCCCACTTTTCCGTAGTTCCGGCCATTGCGACATTATTCTAGATTAATAATCTTTTTTTTTTGGTTTCAGATAAGTAGGAGGGTTGAAATCATGGGTATGGTCTCGTGGACATTTTTAGAGACCCCCACTTCGTCTGCTCATAATTTTAGAAATTTTTTACTTTTTTTAGTTTTTAATTTTTTTCTGTACTCTTCTAAAATTAACAAATAACTAATAAAAAAATGGATAGTAAAAATATTAATTGCCTTTTTTTTACGACACTTTAAAAATTACCTGAAATTCATGCTTCTAGACCAGAATACCCCCTTAACAATGTGATATAAGAATGTAAGAAGAATGTCACATATTAAATTTTGTCGAAATCGGTTGGGTCCTGAGATATGGGATTTCACCAAAAAGTGGGCGGTGCCACGCCTATCGTCCAATTTTTACCACGGCCCCTATAAAACTTTGTCATACCTTCCCGGCAGAATACGTCTCCGGCGTATTTAGTTATCAATTTATCGCGATTTTGGTAGTTTTTAACAGTACCGTTATATGGGGAGTGAGCGGGGTTTTCATCCGTTTTCATCATTTTCACACTAGTGGTTTGATATATACCCGACTTTTTAAAATTTCCCTTTATATACATTAAACTTATAGTGCCAGTGGATTTTAAAAATTTCTGAAACTTATCCATCCTTTTCTACCCTTTGAAAAATCATTTTTGAGAATTTTTCCAAAATTTTTTGTCCAACTTCAAAAAAGTTATGAATTTTTCAAAAAAAATGGCTTTTTAATTCAAATATCATAACCTTTGTAGAAATTGACTTTTGGGGACTTTTTTTTTAAATTTTTGCTTTTGAATGAACTTTTCGAAAATATACACGAAAAAAATTTAACACGATCAATTATATAAAATAATCGCTTTTTTTTTAAGTAAAATCGTCATTTTTTTTGTAAGTTCGCCATTTTTTTATTTTTTTTTTCTCCTCGAAAAAAACTTCAATTAATTTGACAACTACCCCAGCTAATCCCGGAGTGGGCCGATTTTTTTCATATATTTTTTTTATTTTTTTCATTTTTGAAAATTTGACAAATTTTCTTTAAATAAATAAAAAAAAATAAAAAAAAAATATAAAAAAATCGGCCCACTCCGGAATTAGCAGGGATAGTTGTCAATATAATTGAAGTTTTTTTCGAGGAAAAAAAAAATAAAAAAATGGCAAACTTACAAAAAAAATTACGATTTTACTTAAAAAAAACCGATTATTTTATATAATTGATCGTCTTAAATTTTTTTCGTGTATATTTTCGAAAAGTTCATTCAAAAGCAAAACTTTAAAAAAAAAAGTTCGCCAAAAGTCAATTTCTACAAAAGTTATGGCTATATGAAAATTAAAAAACCATTTTTTTGAAAAATTCATTTTTTTGAATTTTTTGGACAAAAACTTTTTTTTTCAAAAAAATTCTCAAAAAAAATGTTTTTCAAAGGCTAGAACCGGATGGATTTTTTTAATTTTTTTTCAGCAAAAAAAAGCAAAAAGTGGTCGATTTGGTATGGAATACCCCGTATATAACCCTATATCTATCTCGTTTAGTTTTATGTGATACGGGCAACCATTATGTAAACAAAACTATACTCTGTAGCAACATGTTGCAAGAGTATACAAATAATATATTGCAATTTTCCACTGACGTCGATTGAGTCACGTTGTGCCCATTTATCAAAAGGCCCATTATAAACATTACCTTCCTTTATTTATTTATGTTAATGAATTTAAAATTTTGAACTTGCATTCGTGTATATATGGTTTTTATGAATGTACATATATGATGAGTTGACGACTGCACATCGATATTTTTATAAATTTGCTTGTTAAAAAATATTTTTAGTAGTAATTAGCAGTTAGCGTGATGCGAGCATACACAACAATTAATTGTTTTATTTGAATAAATATTTTTATTGCACGAAAAAGACGTATCTAACTGTTATGCCTGCCGCAACATGAACACAACTCTGGTAACATATTGTATGTATGTATGTATGTATGTATGTATGTATGTATGGTTAAAAAAAAGCTCATACTTGTAGTGAAACAATAGTCATTAAGCTGCAGTTTCATGCAGAAGATCATAAAAACATCATTATGAAAAGAGAAAAAAAATTACCAAACGTAAATCGTGGAGATAAATTTCAGGGTCAGCAGATTATTTTCAGATTTAATAATTTAACACAACTGCACAATATGATAGATTTAAAGGTTTTTTAATTGTTGATGTAATGTTGTGTAGGAACAAGAATGAAGGCAACGCGATTGCAAAATGTGCTATGAAGTAATTTACAACCATTTGTGTCGACATAAGTAGGTGCGTATACCTTGACCGAGAAAGGCAAGATTATACTCGAGGGAATATATTTTATAACAACTCTGAACCCTAAACTTGTAAAACTATTTCTGAGCGGAAAAAAGTTTGACTTGATGTTGACTTCTTCGTATGCCGCAGAGGTAAATACAATCAACATGCCGCTAATTTCTGTCATAGAGATTTTAAGGTACTTAAATCCGCTCCAAATTAATTCATTAGTAGGTTAGAAATGCAATATTTCTTTAGTATCGGCTGTTTGTACATGCTTTAGGCGTTTGTCCCTGAACTTTTTTAACTTGTGGTACACCGTTCTTAATTCTTCAGACCTGACTATGATAAATCTAACGTGGGGTTTGCATGTTATATTATTTTTCTTTATAAGCGAAGATTCCGCTTATAGCAGAGACTACAACAGGGCGCCAGTCGTTCTTCCTTTTCGCTGTTTGGCGCCAATTGGAAATTCCACCTCGGCTTTCCAACGGTGTGGAGCTCTTCCTCTTCGTCTGCTCCTCCCGGCGGATATTGCGTCGAATACTCTCAAAGCTGGAGTGTTTTCATTCTTTCGGACGATATGACTTTGCCAGCGTAGCCGCTGTCTTTTGGTTCGATAAACTATATCAATGTCGTCGTACATCTAGTACAGCTCGTCGTTCCATCGACTGCGGTATTCGCCGTCGCCAATACACAAAGGACCATAAATCTTCTGCAGAACCTTTCCCAAGAAAACTCGTAACGCCGCCTCATCAGATGTTGGCATCGTCCATGCCTCTGCACCATAAAGCAGTACGGGGATGATGAGTGACTTTTATAATTTGGTCTTTGTTCGTCGAGAGAGGACTTTACTTCTCAATTGCCTACTCAGTCCAAAGTAGCACCTGTTGGCAAGAGTTATTCTGCGTTGGATTTCGTTATTACCAAGATTGATGTTGGTGTTAATGCCAAGACAAAACTATCAACGACTTCAAATGTATGACTACCAACAGTGACGTGGGAGCCAAGTCGCGCTCGACGCCTAGAGAAAGCAAAACAAACGGCGCGGTTGTTGAGTGCAATGGTATAAATATCATCGGCGTACGCCAGCAGCTGCTCACTCTTATAGAAGATTGTACCTGCTCGGTACGTTGAAGAATTCATATGATAGGGAGTCGCCTTGTCTGAAACCTGGTTTGGTGTCGAACGGTTCGGAGAGGTCCTTCCCGATCCTCACGGAGCTTTTGGTATTACTCAACGTCTTCTTCTAGTCTCTTAAAATAATAAACTTTATGAATCCACCGTGGTTTCAAGATTTTAAATTTAAATGTTATGAAAAAACTATTTTATGTTAGAAACATGTTCAATGAAGAAACAGCCACTTTTAAAATTGTGCTATCATATTATAAATCATCTTTATCAGTGAACATTAAGCCAATCCGCAATTACAAAATATGAATGTCGATGTTGTAATCGAAAAAAAAAATCTTTCGTGCAAGTCTTTAAGAATTGTATCTCAAAAACCTGTGTAAAATTTCATGAAGATCGGTTGAGTAGTTCTCGAGAAATCTTGCTAACCGACTACAAAAACACAGTTTCGAGAAAAATGCGTTTAAGGACGGCACACTCAGCTTATCTAGCCTCGAGCGCATAAGTTCTCAAGGCTGTATCTCCGTAACTATTACTTGGATCAACATGAAAATTTAGGACAATATTCTAGAGGTGGCATAGAATTTAATAAAACAGTAAAAACAATTCGATTTTTTGAAACCCGTAAACTCTAATATCGCCATTTTTTGATATCATTACTTAACACCTAAATTTGTTTTTTTTTTTTGTTTTTATATTTTTTTCATTAAATATCACCAATTGTTCAACAGTTCGAAACATTAGGATTCAATTCTAGTGATGGTCTTTCTTAAAAAGTGTCGAAAATTTAGGTCGGTCTGAAAATATCTGTCCAGAATAGAGCAAATAAATAAGTATGTCATTTCTCTGCACCTTCAATACTCCTCTCCAACATAGTCCAAGTTAACGGTAATCAAAAAATCCTTTAGAATTTTTATAAATCTGTGTTTACCACCCTAATCCAAGTGGCGGTCACTTACTACCTGTGTTTACTAGAAATTATAACAGTTCTCTTTTCCCTTGTTACAACAGTTCCTTCATTTTAGATAAATAATTAATCAAAAAATAATTAATCTTTATTTAGGTTATTCGAACGTTAAGGAATATGCACTACCCTCTCTGGGCGGCAACCCAAACTATTAACTATGACGAGCACATCAGTGAATACAACTAACTCGGCTGATGAGGATAAGGAGCATTTGCTTGGAAATGGCACGAAAACACGTAACAACACAAATATGGATTCAACGCCAATAACGGCCACACAACAAGGTAACTTTTCAGAGCAATTCAAAACTTATAAAACTGATTTTTAATATCTCACAGCAGATGCCACTAGATCGCTGGGAAAGCCTAAGACAATCGTACAGACAGAGTTACTGTCATGTGCCGGGCAGCAGCTAATGAAAAATGCGGTGTCCTCTTGTTGGCAAAAGTCAATGCAACGCCTCACGAACACTGGCAAGGCAGGCAGTCCATCAGCCAAGTACTTCAATTGGTCATATCGGATATTACGTCGAAAGCAGCTGTTGCTCTTACTCGCTTTTGTGATATTCATTGTTTACTTGAGTAGTTCGATGCGCGGAAGTGATTATGCGGATGAGCGCATTCCCGTCCTGCACTATTCACATGTGCCTGGCATGAAGGGTACGTATACGCCGAGGTGTATTTTTTATATATTGATTATTTGGAAAGGCGCAGCGCCGCAGGTATTTTTAGAGCAGATGTATGTATGAGTATAGGTTGATATTTTGTTTTAATGTTTTTTCAAGTAGTGCATGCATATAATTTTTTTGCTATTAATATATTTATTTTAAGCACATTTTAAAATCACTTGTAAAAATAAGAATTATTTATCGTTACATTTTTTTACTAATTTTTGGAAAAATGTGTAAGTGCCTAAATGTTGTAACACTAGTGAAGCCAATTGCGTTAAAGCTAACATTCTTGCTCGTTCCAATAATCTACGTCAGTAAAACGGTTGAGTTAACTGAATCAAAGGAAACATTAGCTTTTAGTGAAGACTTATTTGCCATCTCATCAAATTTGATCCGGACTGACAACTGCATTTTACGCATTAACTAAAACAACCATGCCAACGCTTAATGAAAGTTTTCATACATTTGTTACGGTTTTTACATGGCTGGGATGGTCTTCAGCAAATTTTGATTTTTCGTTTTGACTTAGTTTTGTGGGTTCCATACGAATTGTTGAACAGTTTCCACCTTATATTGATAAATCTACGCCTCGTCACCAATAACGATGCGTTTGATGAATGTACATAGTGTCGATACCTATCTTGTCAACATCTCTTTTGCGACCTTTATTCGACGTTGTTTTGCAAGACATTTAGGTTTTTTGGTATATTTCATATTCATAATATTACTTCACGACCTTCACTGTATGCTTTGTGCCATTCAAATACTTGTGTTCGTGATAAAGTAAAGAATATAAAAAGGATTGTACCCACCGTATTTTTTATCCATTTAGCTAGCGCGGGCAGTTTAAATGGACCAGTCCGAGACAAATTTGTTCAGATAGTAAGTCAATTATATTATTCCTTATGTTTCTATTCCTTTCTTTAATAAGACCTTAACATATGCCTAATTTTGGGGAGGTTTTCAGCGAGGCGTTATCGGCAGGCCGGATAAGCAGATATGAATGGAATATATTGGATTGTTGTGGTAATAAGAATGAAAAAATTCTCCAAATGCTTAATTGTGACAGTCTTTGCCCATTTGAACGAGCCTGTTCCAATTTCGTAGACCTCACTGTCGTGAGAACTGTCTGTGAACTGAGCTTGACCACCGACAATCAATACCATCTGTTCTACATATTGGCGGTCTTTCACGACCACTTGGATATGATCTCTGGCGGCTTATAACAGTCGTTTAAGAATAAGTGTTGTTTTCATGTTTGTTTATCTCTATGTTCAACCTTTTTCATCGAGAATCATTCTTCCTATTTGTGCATTAAGCTTGTTGTTGCGATTTCTTCCTTCTTCTTCTTCTAAGGAAACAGTTATGCTCTTCTATTAGCTACTTATTCATCTCTTTATCTCTGTTTTTTGACCGCTTAAGAAGTTCTTGCCTTTCATATCAAGGACCCTCAGGTACTGCGTACCTATTTGGCTCCAGATTGAGTGTTTTTTAGATGCGAAAGCTGACCTGGCCTGAAATATTTTTTTTAGCTGTGCAATCCAAAATTGAGAATGGTTAAAGAATCTCCATGCTCCGGCGTGAAAGGAAATGAGATTTTTTAGACATTTCTGTCGTCTACAATTCTTTCAATCATCACAGCCAAAAAAAAGGTAAACCAAACTTGATAACAAAAATGCTGTTATTGGCGAAGATTTGCCACATTTTCTGCAGAGATTCTTAGTACTAAGTACTTATAAAATAGGTTCTTAGACACTTCTAAGAAAATCGCTCCATATAAACTTTTAATTGTGACGGGAAGGCCTCCACTTTACAGTTAAAAATATTATAATATTCTCATTAATGTACTATCAATAGACAATTGATTATTCTCTCGTAAAATATAATTTCGTATTCTGTTGTCGAATGGCAGCTGTAGGTAGGTAGATAAGAGAGTTTAGGTGAGTTTAGCTTCCTCTTGTTCGTTCCTATCGGTTACGGTATTTTTTGCGCATCGGACTTAATCTACGGAGGCTTCTGATTTGTCCAACTCGTCTGCTTTACGTTGCCGAAAATATTTCTATGACAGGAAACCCAAATTATGGACAAGTGAAGTTTACCAGTGAATGAGCTTAAAACCTTCCTACATTTGTTTACGACGCTGGAATTTATCAATAGCGACGATAAGTCCCTCTGTATCCTACCGTAGTTACTCAGTAGAACTCCACTGACCTTCTTTATGTCTAGTAGTTCCACTTGAAAGGTGCTAGCTGAGTTTAATTGACAAATGGTTAGGGAGATATCAAGATACTTAGAGTATACTCCCGTCCCTCCCTAAGACCCGTCGGTATAGATTGATATAGAATTCTAGTAAACCGTCTGGAGGGTATTAGCACCTGAAAGTCACTAGTGAAATATAATCTTGGAAGGATATAGTCTGATTTTAGATTTATTTTGAACTGTTTCAGGACTAGAAACCGGTAACTCCTGCACAGACCACCCTCTGTATTCCATTTAAATTATAGTGTACTCACTCTTGTACGTGTAATACACCACATGATCTTTTTTAATACGTTTCTAATTCAATTTTCAGCTCAGTTCGGTATCGATTTCGACCGTTAGATATTTTGAGGTGTGGGACAGTACCAACGAGTGAGGGAAAATAAAATTGAGGTATTTTGATTTTATTATGAATAGTAGCAGTTCCGTCTTACTAGGATAAGCCTTGTTGTCCGCTGTTTGCAGCCAATAGGTGTAAACTTCGTATGGCTCTGTTCATAATCTCACAGATACTGCCCTGATACCATTAACACCATATCGTCGTCAGTACCACCACCCAGAAAAGCATAGGCTACCTCACTGAGAAGTGTCTCTGCATACATACATACATATGTCGACAGTTCATGTCATAGTTAAACAAATTCTGTTCATAAGCATCGATTGAATCCATTTGCACAGCATGTCGCCTTTGCCGCCATTTGTGAGAGACTGTATGATCGTGCTTAATTATTTATTGTTAAAAGCTTCCTCTACATATATCACGAAAGGCAGCTATGTCCTACTCTTTAAGATGTAATGACTCTTACTCCTCGTGTTGTGGAATTTCTGTTGAACGACCTTTATGTATGCATGTTGTGCAGTTGATAAGTTGTCCGCAAAGACTGATTTGTTGCGTATGCCCTTTAGCTTTACCAGGACCTTCAGCATGTAGGAGGTGAGGGTTATAGGCCTAAAATATGTCGTGTGTGCTTCTCGCTGGAACATTCTTCTTCTTCTTCTTAATTGGCGTAGACACCGCTAACGCGATTATAGCCGAGTTAGCAACAGCGTGCCAGTCGTTTCTTCTTTTCGCTTCGTGGCGCCAATTGGATATTCCAAGCGAAGCCGGTCCTTCTCCACTTGGTCCTTCCAACGGAGTGGAGGTCTTCCTCTTCTTCTACTTTCAGAGCTGGAGTGTTTTCGTCCATCCGGACAACATGACCTAGCCAGCGTAGCCGCTGTCTTTTAATTCGCTGAACTATGTCAATGTCGTCGTATATCTCGTACAGCTCATCGTTCCATCGAATGCGATATTCGCCGTGGCCAATGCGCAAAGTACCATAAATCTTTCGCAGAACTTTTCTCTCGAAAACTCGTAACGTCGGCTCATCGGTTGCTGTCATCGTCCAAGCCTCTGCACCATATAGCAGGACGAGAATTATGAGCGACTTATAGAGTTTGGCTTTTGTTCGTCGAGAGAGGACTTTACTTTTCAATTGCCTACTCAGTCCGAAGTAGCACCTGTTGGCAAGAGCAATCCTGCGTTGGATTTCCAGGCTGACATTGTTGGTGGTGTCAATACTGGTTCCTAAATAGACGAAATTATCTACAACTTCAAAGTTATGACTATCAACAGTCACGTGAGAGCCAAGTATCAATATCATCGACATACGCCAGCAGCTGTACATTCTTATAAAAGATTGTAGGAACATTAACTTGACTCTTTCCATCTTTTTGGAATATGAGGTAAACGGACACTTGATTTATAGATCCTGCCAACCTTAGAACTAATTGTTTCTTTAGCTTCGGAATCATTATGGAAATGATCCCAATCGGAACCGCCGCTTTATATGGTAAGAAGACTTAATGGCATATGAGATTTCTTTTCTCTCTTACTATGTGACGGGATTGGTGTGCTGTATTTGCAGCTTGTTCTGGGCTGAACCCATAGATGTTCATTAGAATCTCAAGCGACTCTTCAGCAGAGGAGGTCGAAGCGCCTCCTTCCGTCTTTAAATGTGCAATATTGGAGTGCCCTTTGGCAGTGGTATTCACTCAATTATAGATGCGAAAACGTGGGTTTAATTTCCTTGTTTCAAGTATTTCTTTTTCCTTCGACTTTAGATTTCATCATGCTAGATGTGTTAGCTTTAAGTGTATATAAGTTAAGTTATCTTATTATTCGTATGATATTTCCAATACTTTTGTATAATTTTACGATTATATTTTACTATTTCTATAGTAGTTTTTGTATACTCTTTATTTTGTAAGTTTCATTTTGTGTCGTTTTACTCGTTTGCTTGTTCGTCATAATTCATTAGTTTTGTGTTATGTTCTTTCTTAATTTGCATGCTTTTGGCGCAATTGCAACAAAAAAATCGAAACTTCAAAATTCTGGATTTTGCTCGCACAATAAAAATTTTGCAAAATTGCTTGTATCAATTTGTTGTAATAATGCTTGCTGTAATGTACCGTGCTACGTCCACCGTCTAATTGTACAAACGTCCGTATATGTATGTGCACCACATGAATGTGAAAAAAAAAAACAAAAATCTGCATAAGTAGTCTCCACCAACTCGATACTCAATCGCACCAGCACGTCGCGATTTAACAAAAGTGTTGCTGCAAGGCCTTTACTGACACCACCGGCCGACACTGAGCTACCCTTCTCAGCGACCGCTTCGTCGACTCTTGAACTTGTTGACACATCAGTCTTTGACCAAACAACAAACATCGTGGAATCTTTTAATGATTCTACTCCTCAAAATTCCTTCACTAATGACACATATAAAATAATGCGACCACCCACAGGTTATCTTGTCTGGAGTGAATCCTGTCGAATACCGGACGTAGATGTGCATGCGCCGGACATAATGCAACACTTCAAACGTGAGAAATACAAACCCTGCTCGAACAAAAAGCCGCTCACGACCGTCGCCTTCAATGCTACTTCACGAGAGTATGTGCTGCGAATTGAGGAGAGCGAAATCAAATCGTTCAGTAAATCTGGACGTATCCGTTGCTGTTACCAGTCGATAATGCGCAATGGGACTGGGGCGAAAGCAGATTGTGACTATCGGTGAGTACACATACTATATATTATAATATTACATTGTAGGTTTTATATACTATATCCATAATTTTATCTCCTGTGATCGAAGTGTCAAATAAAGTTGTGTCAATTATTCGGGAAGCCTTAATTTTTCAGCTGATAAGAACTCTACCACTAAGTCCTTCCCGATCCTGACCGAGCTTTTGGTGTTGCTCAACGTCAGCCTTATTAGTTTTGCGGGAATAGAAAATTCAGATATCGCGGTCAAAAGCAGCTTTCAAATCGACGAAGAGGTGGTGTGTGTCGATTCTTCTTTCACGGGTCTTTTCCAAAATTTGGTGCATATTAATATCTGATTAGTTGTAAATTTTCCAGGTCTAAACCACACTGATAAGGTCCAATCAGTTTGTTGACGGTAGGCTTTAGTCGGTACACCTCAGAAGTGCTTTGCGATTTTTACAATGGATAAAAATATCGTGACCAATTTTTCTCAAATTTTAAAATTTTTAACGAAATTTCGTGTGCGAAATCATTGCGAATGTTGGAACGGGCTTACGATGGTTTAGTTACTTCAAAACCACAAGCCTACGAGTGGTACAAAGCCTTCAAGGACGGTCGAGAGATCGTTGAAGACATGCCTCGTTCTGCACGACCTCTTCAAATGATGAAAATATTAAAAAAGTGAAGAATATGGTGCTTGAAAATCGTCAGATAAGTGTTAGAGAGATTACAATTACTAATTTGTTTGGAGATCCAATATTCAATTCAAATAGTACGCAAACAAAATTAATATAATACATTTTTTAAGTTATACAATGTTTTTAAACTAAAAAAAGTATTTTTTAAGAAGTTAGCAAAGTTTTATATACATAACATATCTAGCATGGCTACCTGCTACTCAGTTGATTATGTTCGGTAGCCGATAGCCATGTTATAACTTAATTTAAGAAGTATAAGTAGTACAAAAAAATCTGAACTAAAATTTGTAGCGATGATCTGTTTGTTCCGAGTTATTCCAGAACTCAATAGTATTTTGCGTTGTGCTGCTGCAGTTAAGTACAATTTCATCAATCATAATTCATTATTAAATCATATTGACTTCTGTCAAAGAAGCCTAGAGAAATTTGATAATAATTATATTTACTTAATTTGTGGGAACTAAGAACTCTCCATATTCAGTTTGATTGTCAAACTCGTATATTTTTATTTGACTAACTACACATCTATCTTAACTTATTTAATAATTATTAATAAATTCAGTCCGGCTGCACTGAAGCTATAATAATCTTCACAGTTGCATTTTTAGTATCGGGTGATTTTTTAAACTATAAAAAAAAAAAACGCATAAAATTTGCAAAATCTATATGTTCTTTATTTGAAACGTTAGGTTATGACATTTACTTTTTTGAAGATAATTTAGTAAATGTTGACCGCGGCTGCGATCTCGGAAAGAATTTTGGGCAACTTTTTCGAGCATTTCGAAGATCGGAAAGTCCCGAATAATCTTCTACCACATGTCATGCATATATCTGTCCAATAAAAAGTTTTCCATATGAGAATATTATGGCAGCTGTATTCTATAGTAATACCATATCGGCGGTTCTGAAAAATAAGCACGTTCTTGGAGAGAAAAGCAAGTGTGCAAAATCTCAGATCGATAAATCTTCCTCAGTTATTTTATACACCTAGACGAACAGACTCTATAACTTTATAAGGTCTCCAATGGAGTTACAAACTTCGTGGAAAACTTAATATACGCTGTTTAGTGCAGTACCTCATTATAACTATCTATCTATCTAACTAACAGTTAGTGTACATATTTATAATAACATGTAATACATATTATTTATGTGGCATTGCTTTGTGCCGCCTCCATTACAGCTTTCATTATTTCCATACGCGTTTTTAGTTTTCGATCATGCGAAATGCGTCGCAATGTTGGCAAGAGACTAATCACAAAATGATAATCGTCATCCTCCTTATCAGTCGGTTCCTTTTCTATTTCTATATGTTTACTTGTATTCCTACTAAATCCTGTTGAATTTTTTTCATTTATAGAACAGTCTGTTTCCATTATATTTGTGGAGTTCTCAGAAGCAACAGTCGTGTCGGCAACTGTGTCGTTTTCAGCTGCCAAAATTTCGACTTCGTCTTTAATTTCAATGACCGGTATATCAAGGCTTCTCGGAGTTTCGTAAACATTACTCACTGGCGGGAGGCGATGTGATTGTTTGTTAGGTGTGAATTCTTAAGAAAATACAAAATAAAAATTAGTCAAAAACTAATTATTGATTGATTGAATTGAATAAGATGAATACCTGCACGATTCCCCAACTGTGAATGTGTCCTTTCTGTATTTTTAGAAATTTGTGCTCTTTCATCTAAGAGTTCAATTACAGTTTCATTTGGTGGCTAAAATTGAAAATAACATAAAATATTATAAAAACATTCGCTGGCATTATATAAATGAACTTAAAGAAATGTCAAGGGGCTAAAAGCGTTGTACATAATATTACAAAATATTTATAATTATAAATAATAAGTATAAAATTGATATTAAACGATGTACGTACCTCCATAGAAGCGTTGTTTATTATTGTGTCAACAGATTCATTGTCCATGTCCGTTTTAATTGGTCTATGAAGACGGGTTGTCGAATTTACTTTCGTAGGCGAATCACCGCCTTGTTGCTGTTCTTGTTGTTCCTGGCAATCTGAGTTTACATGATCACTTGCTGTAAAGTTGTTTAATTACATAAGCTAAGCTCAAATTAATAGAAATCTTGCTTATATATATTTACCTGTAGAAAAAATCTGGGTCATAAAATTGCCTGTTGTTGGAATGATCCTCGAATATGATCTCCTACATGTTTTCTTCTTTTTTGGGCCAACACTTTTGTTTATAATTTCAGAATCTTCTGAATCTAGGCTTCCATCGAAATACCGAATATTTAAAATAACATGTAATCATTTCGTCGAAAAATATCCAGGAAGATTCAACCCCGTCTACCACTTGTTTCTTACGTCCATACGATATTGTTTTCGCAAACATGCGAAATGCGTCCATCTCTGGCAAGAATAACAATAATCAAAAATAAATTTAATTAAAAAGTTATTTTCCTTTTTAATGTAACTTATTCGATTGTTATATGTTTACTTGTATTTTAGATCCTGTTGAATTTTTTTCATTTATATAACAGTCTTTTTCCATTATATTTGTGGAGTTCTCAGAAGCAACAGTCGTGTCGGCAACTGTGTCGTTTTCAGCTGCCAAAGTTTTTGATTTCTTTAATTTCAATGACGGTTTAGAACAGTCTCGGAGTTTCATGGCTGGAGAAGATTACTCTGTTTGAGGTTATATACTTGTTTTAATTCACAGTTCTTTGTGAGCCCAGAAATCATCATTGATTGTTTGTTAGGTGTGAATTCTTAAGAAAATACAAAATAAAAATTAGTCAAAAACTAATTATTGATTGATTGAATTGAATAAGATGAATACCTGCACGATTCCCCAACTGTGAATGTGTCCTTTCTGTATTTTTAGAAATTTGTGCTCTTTCATCTAAGAGTTCGATTACAGTTTCATTTGGTGGCTAAAATTGAAAATAACATAAAATATTATAAAAACATTCGCTGGCATTATATAAATGAACTTAAAGAAATGTCAAGGGGCTAAAAGCGTTGTACATAATATTACAAAATATTTATAATTATAAATAATAAGTATAAATTTGATATTAAATACGTATCCAAAACGTGTTTATTTTTGTGGTCAAAGATTCATTGAATTGATTGATGTCCGTTTTAAGTGGTCTCTTGTTGAAACAAATTGTGTCAACAGATTCATTGTCCATGTCCGTTTTAATTGGTCTATGAAGACGGGTTGTCGAATTTACTTTCGTAGGGGAGTCACCACCTTGTTGCTGTTCTTGTTGTTCCTGGCAATCTGAGTTTACATGATCACTTGCTGTAAAGTTGTTTAATTACATAAGCTAAGCTCAAATTAATAGAAATCTTGCTTATATATATTTACCTGTAGAAAAAATCTGGGTCATAAAATTGCCTGTTGTTGGAATGATCCTCGAATATGATCTCCTACATGTTTTCTTCTTTTTTGGGCCAACACTTTTGTTTATAATTTCAGAATCTTCTGAATCTAGGCTTCCATCGAAATACCGAATATGTAAAAATTTCCGAATGAAAGTCATTTCGTCGAAAAATATCCAGGAAGATTCAACCCCGTCTACCACTTGTTTCTTCACGTCTCTACGATATTGATCACGCAAACACGCCCAATGTTTACGTACCATCTCTCCTGCAAGAATAACAATAATAAAAAATAAATTTAATTAAAAAGTAATTATTTTCATATTTTAATGTAACTTATTTTGTTAATTATATTACACTTCGACGCTATTTTAGATGCGCAGTCTCTATGGCAAATATAACATAGACAGATGGAAGAGCCGATAAAAAAATATTTTGAGCCGTCGAAATGGTACTTTAAGGCATAATTTAAATTTATGTATAGTTTTGATTTCATTAAAAAATTGTAACGACAGTTTAGGGTTAGGTTAGGTTTCATGGCTGGAGAAGATGGAGGGTATTGCTCATGAACTGTTATATACACATTACAGTTCTTTGTGAGCCCAGAAATCATCATTGAAATTTGAAATATAATTAACAAATTAAAAGCACATATAAAATTATAAAAATTGTAAGAAATAAAAGGTGATCCATTTCGAAGTTCCCTACTTTTTTAAAGAAAAAACACGGAAATCTCAAATTTAATGGGGAATGTTTACTACCACAGTGTATGCGATTGGCATTTATTTTGTGAAGAATATCTTTTTCAAATGTTGGCCGCGGCTACGTCTCAGATGGTCCATCCATTGAATCTAATTTTTGATGACTCGTACTGATAACAAGCGAATGACACGCGTGATGTTTCGCTCGAAGGCCTGAATCGTTCCCATAGATTATAAACTTTACATATTCCCATAGGAAAGGTCTAACGGTGTGATATCACACGATCTTGGTGGCCAATCGACCGGCCCAAAACGTGAAATTTTCTGCTGGTCGAAGTGTTCTCTGAATAAATCCATTGATTGATGTGATGTATGCGAAGTGGCTTCGTCTTGTTGAAACAAAATGTTGCCGAGATCACGAGCTTCAATTTCAAGCATCAAATCTACGGCTAACATGGCGCGATAACGGTCGCCATTGACACCATTCTCATTGGCATCATTTTTGAAGAAATATGGTCCAATGATTATTCCGACTCACAAACCACACCAAACCGTCGTTTTTTCAAGATGAAAAATGGAGCGCTTGAATCTCTTCAAGCTGCTCTTCGTCTCAAATGCGCCAATTTTACTTGTTTACATATCCATTGAGCCGGAAATATGCCTCATCGGTGAAAAATATTTGGCTCGAACACGTCGGATCTTCTTGGAACTTTTCAAGAGCCCATAGAACGAAACGATGTCGCTTGGGAAGGACGAGCCGCTTCAGTTCTTAGACAAACTGTATTTTGCACGCTCTCAATTTAAGACAATTTAAGTCGTTCGCCCCCACGGTCTTCTTGTACACTCTCAGCTACAGCTGCTATATTTTCTTCACTGCGTGCTGGATGTGGTCGAATATTATCCAATAATGAATGCTGCGTCTCAAGTAAGTGCTGCTTTTGCGAATAATACGCTTAGTAAACCGATTATGCTGAGCATAAGTTGAGCGAGGCGCGCGAAACACATACTTTACAGAATATGCATTTTCGTAATAAAGTTGAACGATTTGTAAACATTCTTCGACTCACGCGTGATCTGTCAAAAAAATGCTATTGAAAAAAGTACCTCTACTTGCATCACCCGCTATAAATGCTTTCATAGATTTCACGAAATCTTATTTGAACAGCGGTATTTGCAGTAGCATTTAGCATTCGATATGAACTCCGTACAAGAAAGAATGCTACAAACAATACATATGTACATATGTGGTTTAACTTGCTCAGAGTCTAACAGCTTTCCCAGTATTTCTGGTTTATCACAGATGTATGTATGTATATATGGTATGTTTGGTTGCAGGCGCAAAGCGTATACTTATATTTATTCACGTGAATGTACTTTGGCTCTTCTTCTTTACATAAATTCGCTCTCGCTAAAATAAGTGCGCGTACACACATACTGATATACATCCATATATTCCCGTATTTTTGTGTAGATATGTTTGTAGTTTTTTTTAAATTGCAATATCTAATGGTCAATTCACAGTTCTTTTGCATCGATTTGAGTCAGGCATTTGTTTTGAGAGACAACTTCGATGTACGCTTATGTATGAGTACGTTCACATAAATAGTTTTCGACGCGCAGCCAGGCAAAATGTTGGGCAACACTCACTATGTCTTTACGCTTTGCCAATGAACAGTCGCCGGTTTATTAGAGAGAAACACTGAAAGCAAAGCGTTCAGTGTGGCATACCTTTTGTTTTCTTTACTTCGTTGTTTTAGTATGTGCTGTCACGCAAAGTGAGGCAAGTTGTTTCTGAATGGACCTTAGCAGTTAACATTCTCTTGGTATTCATCCCTACATATACAATGCATGAAAATTTCTCTAAAAGAGAGAGAGAGAGCAAACTCAGAGAGAATTTTTTTGTCTTTGTTGCTCGGTTGCATATGGCTGCTTTGTAGTTGTATGCATTCCAAATCCATTTACATATTTTGTATGACAACAATTTTCACCGCTGCATGAAGAATCCAAAGATCTTTTACATCTAAATTTCATGCATGTGTGATTTGATAAACATAAGTATGAATAAATAAATTATATACTCCCATGCATGAACTTATTTAAACTCTTCTGTAAGCATCGGAATTACCATAGATTTTATGTTCATCGTATTATTTATAACCGATAATAAAAGTACATTGATATCCGTCACAGCTTTTTTTGTCTGATTATAGTAGGTATAGATATTCACTTATGCAAAGGCAAAAATGTGTACATATGTTTCTTTATACATACATATGCACATATTTATGTATGTTTTTCTGGTAGCATGAAAAATGCTAAATATGGCACCCGCAAAAGGAAAATAGACCTACGTTCATTCAATATGTCACGGTCACAACATCATACACATACTTATGTAAATATTGGCTTTTTAACAACAAAACGTGCATAGCAACGCACAAATATTTAATAATATTTCGTTTCACTTTTTTATAACAACAAACACATGATTTATAACGGCATCAAACTTGTATCGCCGAAATGTAGCAAAACCACAATCACTTTCCTGCAGGGTTTGAATATGCATGTATGTACATACATACGCACATGTTCAAAGGCAAATACTACGAAACACTAACCTGGTTGGCCTAACTCTTTTCCTATCGAATTCCAAATTTTGCTTTTCGCCGCATAACTGAGGCGGACTTTTTTAGTCTTATCCCATAAGACTTTATTTTTACGTACTAGTGCAATAAGTTTGGAACGATATTCTTTATATTCCTCACAATCCATCACTTTCAGCAAACCACTTTAACCGCAGCAAAACAAGCAAATTTACTTTTTCAGACTATATGTAAGCACAAACTGACTCAAAGTTACGCACGCATGCCATATATATATGTAAACGTCTGAAAGTGCAGAGAGAGAGAGAGAGAGAGAGAGAGAGAGAGAGAGTGATGAGAGCACACGCTTTCATAATAACGTGCATACCTGTCTGAAAATCTCCAACGGACTTTTTTAACATACAAACATACTTTTTAACATACAAACATACTTTTTAACATACAGTTGCCAGTTTTAGCAGACTTAAAATTATTTTTTATACATTTGCACTCTTTAGTCTGCATGATATGCAGATCCACCTAAAGTTAGTTAGTTAATGCATGTACATATGTACAGGTAAACCTCCTACAACGCGGTGAATAGGTTCCTGAAAAACTCCGCGTTATAGGAGACTCTAACTCCATACAAAAATCAGAGTTTGGTTGCAAAGGAAAAAATTTTTCAATAAAATATTGGAATTTGTATACTAAAAATATGTGCTTAATATAATTTTGTGTATTTATTTGTTGAGTCATAAGAACATACATATTATGTAATTTAATAGCATTCCATTTATTTAAACAAAACAAAATAAAATAAAATAAAATTTCAATTCTACGTAAAATATTCAAGTTAAAAGATTTAATAAATTAAAGCCAAAATAGAACGATAACCATCTACTCCTTCTCATCACTTAGTATGATTTGTTTCGAACGTTTTGTTCGTACTAGTTCAAAATCTGAACTTGATCCACTATCAGATTCGGGCATCCTTCGACCATTATTGGTTTGAAAAAATCGTGCATTGAAGTTTGTTTGTTCTTATTTCGCAAATCTTTATAAATTTCTTGATAGGGAGCTAAATTGTTTTGAAGATTTCGTTTAAATATTTCTGCTCTGTCACTTAAAGTGTCATTCTCCAAAATGTATTCTTCCAACTGCTTTGCCATATTTAAAATTTTCTCGATATTTTTTAGTGAAAAGTTTTTATTTTCAACAACGGAAAGATCGCCAGAGCTACCACCAACTGATTCTTCATTTGTCATTGCCACTAAATCTGCTTCATTTATTTCGTCGTCAGCAATTAATTCTATTATCAGCCATTGTTATTTTATCAAATCCATCACCTTCTACTGCATGCGCGAATCTCACTATGTTCCTATATTCTTCTTCTATTTGTGTAGAAACAGTGCCCTGAACGTCAATTTCCGGTGTTAGTGCTTTCCTTCAAGCTTTTAGTGTTGAAGGACGGATTTCTTTAAATGACACATCAACAATTTCAACGGAATCAAAGTATAGACACATTTTAGAAACCGCGTTGGAGCAAAAACGCGTTAAAGGAAACCGCGTTGTAGGAAGTTTACTTGTATATACATATGTATTTTATTTCAAGTCGTTAAAAAAAAAGTTGGTGTATTATATTGTCTGTGGTTGGTTGTGTGTGGTATGGTTTTTAATATATTGAAAATATACTAAATTTTGGTTATGGAGTTTAGTGAAGAACCTTTGTAGTATCTTTTATAGTGTACACTGTATTATAGTTTTGCTTACCTAACGGTTGTTTGTAACGCCTAAAACTAATCGAGATATTTATAGAGTTATATTCATATACCGGGTGATCCAAGTAGTGTTACATTTTTAAAAGCCTATTTTTGACAGATGACGCTTGTTTAGCTTTATTTGGCATTTTATCATGGAAAGACTTCCGCCTCAACAACGTTTACAAATCGTTCAACTTTATTAAGAAAATTGACATTCTGTAAAGAATGTTTTTCGCGCGCTTCGCTCAATTTATGGTCAACACTATGGCCTACTGAGCGAACTATTTGCAACACTATCACCCATTTTGAAACCCAGAACTCATTATTGGATAATATTTGACCAAATAGACCAGGTTCAGCACGCAGTGAAGAAAATTTAGCAGCCGTAGCTGAGACAGTGGAGAGTCGATTCGACGCCTTTCGCAGCAACTCGGACTGACGTATGAAACGACTTGGCATTTTATGTCGAGATCTTAAATTTAAAATGTGCAAAATACAGCTTGGGCAATAACTGTAGCCGCTTAACCTTCCCAAGCGACATTGTTTAACTCTATGATCTCTTGATAAGTGCCAAAAAGATACGGCGTTTTCGAGCAAAATTTTGTTCAGCGTTGAGGCCCATTTCTGACTCATTGGGTATGTAAACAAGCAAAATTGCCGCATTAGGGACGAAGAGCAACCTGAATAGATTCAAGAGCTGCCACTTCGTCTAGAAAAAACAACGGTTTGGTGTGGTTTGTGGACCGGTGGAATCAAAGGTCCATATTTCTTCAAAAATGATGCAGGTGAGAACGTAACCGGCAATGGTGACCATTATCGCGTCATGATAACCGACTATTTGATGCCTGAAAGTGAAGCTCGTGATTTCGGTGACATTTGGTTTCAACAATACGGTGCTACTTGCCATAAATCACATCAATCAATGGATTTATTGAGAGTACACTACGGTTCGTATAATTTCACGTGTTGGGCCGGTTCATTGGCCACCAAGATCGTATGATATCACATCGTTGGACTTTTTCCTGTGGGGATATGTAGAGTCTATAGTCTATGCGGACAACCCCGCCTTCGAGCAAAACATCATGCGTGTCATTCGCCAGTTACCAGTCGAAATGCTCGATCGAATCATCAAAAATTGGACTCAACGGATGGATCATCTGAGACATAGCCGCGGCGAACATTTGAAAGAGATATTCGTGAAAAAATAAATGTCAGAGAATTATCTTTTGAATGATGTAAAACATTCATCACTAAATTTGAACTTTCTGTGTTTTTCTTTAAAAAACTGGGCATCTATTTCAAGGTCACCCTTTATGTTTAAACCTAAACGATTAGGGCGACGAAACGAGTTGAAATCAGGGTACTATCTGTCTCTCATCTCATCCGTACGTCTTCCAAAAGAACTGCTTGTCTTTTCCGTCATAGTTAAGTTCAACGAATTAGCAAAAAAACTCTCAGAACCATAAACGTAATAGATTTATAAATACTCTATATATGTAAACCGTCATTCGAATTTAATTGTTTCAGGTAAAAATTATTTAAATACAATCTTTTTTATTTTTTGCTGTTTTTCAGACTTAGTAAATGTGTTCCTTTTAAGAAAAGTGTTTCTTTATCGCCTTCTATCGAAAGCATTTTAGTACAATGTGATTCTAATAAGCGAAATGTGTATAAAAATGGGCATCCATTAATAAATGAAAAACCAAAAGTGCGAGAGCGTTTAAAAACATGGAAAAAGAAGGATACTGAGCATGGCCGAACAAAACCGCCCAGCATTCTAATGATTGGCATCGATAGTATATCGCGTGTAAATTTGATAAGAGCCATGCCGAAGACAGCGCAGTACCTATACGACAATGATTGGTTCGAATTAAGTGGCTATAATAAGGTAACCGAAATTGCTTATAATATTACAAATAAGTAACAATAGTAGATAAGAGTAAATATTATTAGTATAACATATAATAATATAAGTAATTGACAAGGGTTAAGAGGTCTATATGAAAATTTCAGAATAATGTTTACAAGTGCAATTCAAACCGTCTTTTCATAACGGTTTACTTACACGTAGCGATTTTTTTTTTCAAAAAGCTCCTTAGAAGTAAATTTGAGAAATAGATGCAGTGGTAAATTTGTAAAATTTTTACTGGAATGGCATTGATATTCGTTGGTTTTAAGAAGTTCAGAAGAAAGTATCAGATATCAACATCCCAAGTTGTGTCGATATCCTCAAATCCTTACTGTGGAACCACTCCGTTTGCTTCAAACACAGAACGTAATGCAGTAGCATGGATTTTGACGCTAAATTTAAATGTTTTAACAAGAGATTTTTGGAATAGATTTTTTTTAATTAGACTACATTCATAATGGGTTTTTCAATAGGGACGCCACAAAAGTAGACCAATAGTTGCAGCAAACGACGCCATATTTTTGCCGTTCTTTTGACATTTCTTTCCAAAAGTTTTGCGATCTCATCATGGAAAGATATATGATCCAACAACGAGTCGAAATTATTAAAATTTACTACCGAAATTTGTAGTCAGTGACCTCAACTTTAAAAGCACTAAGTTCAATTTATAGTCGTCATAATCGTTGTGGCGAATTTTGCGAAAAAATCTTGGCCCACATCCTTACAAGATCAAATTGACACAAGAACTGAAGCCCCTTGACCACCAGAATCGCCATATGTTCGTGAATTGGGCTGAGCAACAACTTGAAAATGATCCGGATTTTCAACGAAAAATCATCTTCAGCGATGAGGCTCATTTCTGGCTGAATGGCTTCGTCAATAAGCAAAATATGCTTGTTGGCCAGGCAGCAATCCATACGTACTCCATGAGTCAACACGGCATCCGTTTATGAGCCGACGGCGGCATTGGACTGTATTTCCTTCGAGATGATCAAGACTGGCAGGTTACTGTGAATGGGAATCGCTACCGCTTAATGATAATCGAATATTTCTGGCCCGAATTGGATGATATGGACTTGATGCCAACAGGACGGCCCCACAAGCCACACAGCGAATGTCAAAATAGATTTATTGAAAACCAAGTTTGGTGAACGTGTTATTTCACGAAATGGCCCAGTCAATTCGCCGCCTCGGTCGTGTTATAGACTATTTCCTGTAGGGCTTCGTCAAGTCTATGTTTACAAGCCAGCGACGATTGATGAACTTCTTACGAATATTGGACGTGAAATTGCAGCAGTATCGGACGATTTTTACTTGAAACCCGGTTCAGCGTCTGGACTTCTGCAAACGTGCCCGTGGTGAATATGCAAAACAAATCGAATAAAGAATTTCATGATATCCCAAACCGTTTTCGTTTTATTTAAAAAAGTTTTGTAGCACTCTTATTGGAAAATCCATTAGTATGTAACATGATAATAAAAATATTACTTGATCATAAAAATATTTAGAGATGTGTATTTGCAACTATATTTCTTTCATTAGATAGACGACAATACATTCCCGAATTTTATGGCTGTACTTGCTGGCTACAATAAGGACAATACAGTTACGAAATGCCCTCCAAGAGTTTTGGGTGCCTTAGACAACTGCAGCTTGATCTGGAATGCATTTCGTGAGCATGGCTATGTGACAGGTTACGGCGAAGATGCAGCAGATATTAGCACATTCAACTACTATAAGGTGGGATTTACGAAACCGCCTGTAGACTATTACTTACGTCCATTCCAACTGGCTGCGGAACATCATTTACATAAAACATATAAGTCTGGTCTCACCTTTTGCCTCGGCTATCAGCAGTCTGCACAATTCGTGTTAGATTATGCCATTGAATTTGCCGCACGTTTCAAAGACCAACCATTATTCGGTTTATTTTGGGCCAATTCATTCAGTCACAACAACTTAAGTGACTGCTCATCGATGGATGTCGTAGTGCTCGACTACTTGGAACGTTTAGCGAGATTAGGCATACTCGAACACATGATTGTTGTATTCTTCAGCGATCACGGTCTACGTTTTGGACCTGCACGCACAACCGCATCCGGTCATATGGAGGAACGTTTGCCATTCATCTTTCTTTGGTTGCCACAGTATCTGAAGCAAAAATACCCAAGCTTTGTAAATGCTTTAAGCGTGAATAAGAATCGTTTAACCACACCGTATGATCTGCACATGACACTAAAGCATTTCCTTGGCATGTCCGAGCGTGTTGAAGATAAATCCAAGTTTCTAACTGCGGCTGAAGGCTGCCCGAATTGCCAAACGCTTTTAGAACCAGTGCCTTTGGATCGTTCTTGTAACGATGCAGCCATCGATGAACACTGGTGCACCTGTATACCCTACAGTAAGGTGCATAAAAACTCGAATATCATACAAAAATTAGGCAATTCAACGGTTAACTACATAAATGAATTGGTGCGTAACTTTCGAAATGGCACAGTTGCGTCTCAATGTCGCGCTTTGCAGCTCCACAATGTCGTAAGTGCGCACCGCTCGTATGAGGCTTTCAGACCGAAAGATGCAAACGGCACTGCATTGGATGTGTATCGTCTGCACTTCGTTACAAAACCGAATAGTGCCGATTTTGAGGTAACACTGCGCTACAATCCAGAGACCGAGGCTATGCATATTACAGGTGAAATAAGCCGCCTGGATTCATATTACAAAGATTCGCATTGCATATCGGACAGCTTCGTGAAGAAATATTGCTCTTGTGCCTAGCACAAAACCACAACTTCGGCGGCGAATCATAGCACAACGAATAAAGCGCACTGATCAATGTGGACCGCCTTCCAACGTGGAGGGAGGTGAATATCTCGTTTAATTTAGAATTTAATTTGTACAATAATTAAAAATGTCACTTAAGTTTCGAAAAATATTTGCTTAAGTATGTAGAGAACTCATTTCTATAGTCTCAATTTTTTACGCTATGTAAGGAATTTTCATTTCTCTAAATGCTTCTAGACTGAGAATGTAAATCTTAAATTTTTCTAGTAATCATTACAATTTAATAACCATACTTGTCGAAATTGCATCAATAAGTCATTGCTAATTGCGAGGAGGTGGCGTATTGCTTAAAGGAAAGTACTTTGAAAGAGCTCATTTAATGCGCTCTCCTAGGAATCTGACGGTATTAAGAAGAAAGAATGAACGTGAAGAAAAAACTCGTTAAAATTCAGAATTCAAGAAAATAATGCTCTGGCGTGTGGTTTTGAAGTAAAATATAAAATTATGCTGAGAGTTTCATTTGAAAATCCACCAATAAAAAGACAAAGGACGGATGACATCAGGACGCAAACCAAAAACTGCGTGACTTATTGATCAATTGTTACAGGCGTGGGTAGGTCCATTTGCATATCGATATACGAATGAATGTACATATGTGCTAAATCACAAAGTTTAACAATAATTGCATACGCTTGCCAAAACTAAATGTAACTACAAATGTTTTAAAGGTAACAATATACAATAAATAATTTTATCATATAGTAAGTACTACATAGTATTAAATGATAATCGAAATGCTTTAGTGTTACGCATACAACAACAATATTACACTTAAGTATCCTTGAATAAGTATAACTTTTTACAAATGCTAATATACTGTGATTTGTAGTCAATACTTTAACTTAAGGTGATAATAAATTAATTCATATTTTCTATAAACGACAAGCTTTTCAGTGATTGAATACAGAACATAAACTTTCTGCTTTAGACCGTAAAGAAATTCATGTAAGCTTCGTAAGTATTCTTCTTCTTTAACGACGTAGACATGACTTACGCGGTTATAGCCGAGTTTACAACAGCGCGCCAGCGGTTTCTTCTTTTCGCAATGTGGGGTCAATTGGAGTGGAGGATTTCTTCTTCCTTAGCTTTCCCCGGCGGGTACTGCTTCGAATACTTTCAGAGCTGGAGTGTTTTCGTCCATTCGGACGAAATGACCTAGTCAGCGTAGCTGCTGTCTTTTAATTCGCTGAACTATGTCAATGTCGTCGTATTTCTCATATAGCTCATCATTCCATCGAGTGCGATATTCGCCGTGGCCAATGCGCAAAAGACCATAAATCTTCCGCAGAACCTTTCTCTCGAAAACTCTTAACGCCGACTCATCAGATGTTGTCATCGTCCTTGCCTCTGCATCATACAGCAGGACGGGAATAATGAGTGACCTGTAGAGTTTGGTCTTTGTTCGTCGAGGGAGAACTTTACTTCTCAATTGCGTACTTAGTCCAAAGTAGCACCTGTCATGCGTTGGATTTCGAAGCTGACGTTGTTGTTGGTGTTGATGCTGGTTCCAAGATAGATGAAATTATCTACGACTTCGAAGTTATGACTGTCAACAGTGACGTGGTGCCAAGTCGCGAGTACGACGACTGTTTGTTTGATGACAGAAGATATTTCGTTCTGCCCTCGTTCACCACCAGACCCATTTGCTTCGCTGCCTTATCTATTCTGGAGAATGCAGAACTAACGGCGCGATTGTTAAGGCCAATGATATCAATATAATCAGCATACGCCAGGAGTTGTACACTCTTATAGAAGATGGTACCTTCTCTGTTTAGTTCTGCAGCTCGAATTATTTTCTCCAGAAGTAGGTCGAGGAAGTCACACGAAAAGGAGTCGCCTTGTCAGAAACCTTGTTTGGTATCGAACGGCTCGGAGAGGTCCTTCCGATCCTAACGGAGCTTTTGGTGTTGCTCAATGTCAGTTTACACAGCCGTATTAGTTTTGCGGGGATACCAAATACAGACATCGTGGCATAAAGGCAGCTCCTTTTCGTGCTGTCAACAGCAGCTTTGAAATCGACGAAGAGGTGCTGTGTGTCGATTATCTTGACACGGGTTTTTTCCAAGATTTAGCGCTTGGTGAATATCTGGTCGGTTGTTGATTTTCCAGGCCTACAGCCACACTGTTGACGGTGTACTTTAATCTTTCATACAATACGCTCGATAGAACCTTATATGCGGTGTTTCGGAGACTTATCCCACGGTAGTTGGCGCGGATTGTGGGGACTTTCTTTTTGTAGATTGGGCAGATCACACATAAATTCCAATCGCATGGTGCATGGCATGCTCCTTATCAGTTCTTCGCCGCCGTGTTTGAATAGCTTGGCGGTCGGCAATCCATCGGCCGCCGTCGCTTTGTTGTTCTTCAGACTGGTAATTGCTATTCGAACTTTTTCATGGTCGGAATCTAGTGCTGGTACGGAAAACTTTTGCATTTGACGTGGTATCTTCACGAAATTTGGTATGGATTATTTTCCAAGACAACAATGTAATCTCCGAAGAAATTGTTCAGATCGGATTACTATAGCATATAGCTGCCATACAAACTAATAATCAGAATCAAATGCTTGCATGGGAAACTTCCACATTTGACGATATATCTTCACGAAATTTGGTATGAGTTATTGTTTATAGAAATAATGTAATATCAGAAGAAATTGCTCAGATCGGATTACTGTAGCATATAGCTGCTATACAAACCGAACGATCGGAATCGAGGGCTTGTATGGAAAACTTTCGCATTTGACGTGGTATCTTCACGAAATTTGGCATGGATTACTGCTTAAGGTAACAATATAAAAAATTGTTCAGAACGAATTACTATAGCATATAGCTTCCATACAAACTGAACACATAGTTACTAAGAGAAGTCCTTCACTTAGGTGCAACCGAAGTTAACGTTTTTTCTTGTTTTGTCTGCAAATGCGTCTCGCTTTCCTCTTCAACTCTCGGTATCTATCCCATCCCGCACGTGTTGTGGTCGATTGTAACGTTGCGAGGTAGGCAGTCTGTTTTCTCTCCGCTGCGACACGGCACTCCTCGTCCTAGCAGCTATTCTTTTGCATTCTCCGAAAACCAATGGTTGCGGTTGCAGCTGTACGTAAGGAGCTTGAAATGCCGCCCCACAGTTCCCTTAGACCGAGTTTGCTGATGCTGCTCTCAGAGATCAGGAGTGCAAGTCGAGTCAGCAGTCTGTTTCGCCAAACAATACAAAATAACATGACAACTTGACACAATTCACACCAGGAGGCTATTAAAAAAGTACCTCTACTGCGGATATTTTGTTGGGTGACCGTAAAATTTTACTGAGTGTTTCGGTTTGTCCGATAAATGATATGAAATAGGCCAAGTAGTAGTCCTCCTAATGTATCCACGAGTAGTGACCACCAACGACAATTTTCATTTTCTCAGGCTCAAAAAGTGACTCGCTACTAAAAGATTTCATTCAAGTGAGAAGGTCAAGATGAAAACAAATGTAAATTTTGAAGCTCCATGCAATGTAACCACGATAGAAGACCGCTGCAACGAATGCATTACACTAGATAAAGGGGACCAAACATTTACTTTATTAATTTATTTCCAAAGCAACACGACAACAACATCATTAAAATTTTGACCAATATATGTACATATGTAGTTTACGAAATAACAAAAAACGTCAACTATAATATTTTTACTGAACTAGCAACAAATACAACAAGTAAGAAAGAGCTAAGTTCGGGTGTAACTGAACATTTTATACTGTTGCAACTTGCAAGTTTCAAAGCCAGATAAAAACCTTCCATTTCCTTCCTGTTGGACTTATTTTATATTAAAAATGTGGACAAAGGGCTGTTCGGCGAAACATGAATGGTTTGCAATAAAATTTGGTATTAATTAACTTATTTTGAAAGTCATAGACCTGTACCAAATTACAGTTTTATATCTTAATTTGGATTTATTTCTACCATTACATAACAGCGTTAGGTGGCCTTTTCATAGTGCCAAAAAGCAGGTATAGAAGTTTCATTAAGATATATCAATTCTTACGGAAGTTATCGTTTGCACGGACGGACTATGCAACATGTTGCGAGAGTATAATAACATCGCAAAAGTCATTTAAATATCACATACCTGTGCTTTTTAAGAAATATACCTGCTTTAACCGCTGTTAGGGATAAAGGTTCGAAATTTTGTTAATTATTTATACCTAAGATTCGATGAAGACAATTCAATGCGTTAGGATTACATTCACATTTCAAAGCTTTAGAAAACAAAATATATTTTAGTTTAGTAATTTAGATTTAGAAGTAAGATAGAGATAGAGATTATTAACAATAATAATTCGTGGAAAATTGACTGTTCGAATGTCGAAGTCTTTAATTCAGGTAAGACAGCAAAATACTGTGAGCATCTGAGATACCTGCTAGCCATTGAAAGTACTTTCTCGAATGTGAGAGTCTCAAACCTCAACCTTTAAAATTTCCTGGATACCTAGAAAGGTGTAAAAGCAACAAAAGGTAAAAGTGAGATAATGAACATATGTCCCAAAAAAGACACTCGGATATTTAATGGTTTATTTCAAAAGCTTTTTGTGATCCAGATTGTTTGGATTTTATTTGCATTACCACGAGGTTATGATTTTTATATTCTTACAGCATGTTGCTACAGTTTAACAGTTAATAGCGAAATCGGACAAAAACCACACCTACTTTCCATATAATACAATTTTAAATTACAATTGATTCTTTCACTTTTCAGAATACAAAACAAGAACCAATCAATGTATCCGATTAAAATTTTGCCCAAATAGTGTTCATAAGGTATTCTATTTTACCCATCACAAAATTTCAAAATCGGACGATAACTGTTCATACCGAATATGTGAACCCCAGTGCCTATGGCCAACTTTTTACCGAAAATATCGGCCAATCTGTGAGATATATCATTGAAATTTGAGAAAATGGGTCCTTGATAAAAATATACACTTGTGTCGAAAAGGGATTAAATCTGATCAATTCTTCCCTTAGCCTTCATATCTATACAAGGTCTGTCGCAAAAGAAACAGAACTTTTTAAATATAACTGTTTCTGGTGGCGCCACCTTTTGGTGGGTATATGAAATAAAAAGTTTGATCTCTTGTTAACATTTCGTAAAAATTTGAAGACAATTGGATAAATACAATCGATGTTATCGATCAAAAAGTGACAGCAGCTTTTGGTCATCGGTCGTAAAATGCATTTTGAACAAAGAGCAAATATTAAATTTTGTTTCAAACTTGGGAAAACGTTTACTGAAACATTTCGAATGATGATAAAAAAAAACCGAGATTTCGTCCGACAAGAAGGTCGTGAGGACCTCTGTGACGATTAGAAGTCGGGCTGGCCAAAATCAAAAAAGAAGTCAAAAAGAAAGACAATACTGATTTGTTTTTACGATTCCGAGGGAATTTTACACCGATAGTTCCTCGCGCCAGTTGCACAATAATGCGCCGTGTCATCGGTCGACGCTTGTCACTGTTTTTTTGACAAAAAACTCCATATTAACCATTAATCACTCACCCTACTCACCTGATCTGGCACCCTGTGATTTTTACCCATTTGGAAAACTTCATTTGCCCATAGGACACTGGTTTCCATCAGATATCCAAAAGACGACGACCGATATTCTCAAGAGCATTCCGAAAAATGACCTTAAACACTCATTTGAAATGCTAATTGACCGGGCTAAACGCCGTATCGAAGCACAAGGAAACTACTTTGAATAAAAAATATAACTTTTGAAAAATATTAATTTTTTGTTGTTTTTTTAACAGTCCTGTTTCTTTTGCGACAGACCTTGTATATATAAAAGAAGGTTTTTGTTAGTTACACCATTTATAACTCAAGAACTGCTGAACCGATTTGGCTGAAAATTGGTGGGAAGGTAGCTTAGAACCAGGGTAAGGACATAGGGTACTTTTTTTTTTCTCTTTCTGTGAAAATTCAATACAAGAAGAAGCAAATGTATTCATAACAAAATAAACGCGATATCTAGCATAAAAATATAGCAGAACAACATTTTTTTTGTTTCCACGCTTGAGAACCGTTTCATAATATGCAGTCCACTAGGCTGACTGTCGATTGAATTCGGTTGATTTCGCTGGTGCACAGTCCAAATTCAACTGAATTTTTCCCCCAAAAACCAATACTTTATTAACGCACGGAATG
This sequence comes from Bactrocera neohumeralis, assembly GCF_024586455.1. NCBI lineage: Eukaryota > Metazoa > Arthropoda > Insecta > Diptera > Tephritidae > Bactrocera > Bactrocera neohumeralis. The sequence goes on along the minus strand of NC_065923.1, from coordinate 41,283,133 downwards.
CTTTTTGGTTAATTTTTTTGTAAACTAACACAAGTTGCTTCACCAAAAATGCTATATCTCCTTAACTAATAGTTATAATCCAACTAATAGAAATCACATAGATGGTATTGGTAGTACTACCTATGTATCAGCCACAGTAAAACGTGGACGGGTCCTCTAGTACCTAAATATAAAGATTTTTGAACATCCAGTTGAATTTATACCCCATACATACATATGTATTTCGGCCTATGTGGGAGTTATTTTAATGAAATTGAGAGAGCATATTTTTCTATTAACAGAGTATTTTTGTGCCAAAAATGGATAAAACTGAGTAAAAACTTGCATTAGCCTCTTATAACTGATATTCAGGATTTTTAAATGTCCTGTTGACTTTACTTCATAAATATGTATATGTATATACATATGTATTTAAAAAATTGCTTTAAAATAAGTACCCAATATATCCAAAATAATGGATCTTCGACTTCCCACAGTTTGGGTTGGCAAAATGTGTAATATTAAGGGGATACGTTCTCTGAAAGGTCAATAAAAATAAATTAGTCTTTGCTTGATATTTTTCGCAACAACTCAATATATTAAATTTAGCCCCTTCGGTTGAGTTTAAGGGGCTATACCAGTGTGACGCATGAAAAATTGTGGTACCCGAGATATTTTTTTAAAAGAAAGTACAAGATTGAATGTTTCGACGTTCTATGGACGTAATAAAGTATATTTTTAGCTATATTAAAATTTTCTTTTTTACAAAAATATTGAAAAATAACAGAGTTATGTGCTGTCTCCGGAAGTGCCGAAAAAAGTGCCTCAACTGCTGGCATGATTCCGGTCGAATGAATAGCTGAAACAAAAAAATTCAAAATGTTTATTAAACTTAAATATATTTTCTATACAATGAACTACGATCTTTGAAAAATATCAAAAATTATGAAAATGGCGTAATTTTGAAAAAAAAAATTAGTTTTTTTACGAAAAAAAATGTTCGTTTTTTTAATGCCAAATTGACAATTTTCAACCAATCAAAGAGATCGTAGTCCATTGTATAGCAAATGTATTCAACTATACCCAGTTTTAATTTGAAGTCGACCGGTCAATTTCTCGTTGAGTTATGACGCCAGCAATTTTGAAAAATGTCGTTTCGAGAAAAACGAGTTTAAAGTTTCACTTATAGATGTTTGCACCTCTGAGCGGTCGCTGTTTAGAACGCTGCCATTCAAAAACTACTCAAGATATGACCTTGCCGATTTCACAGGAGAAAAGCCAAAAAATTTTTTTTTTGAAAGTGTCACACTGGTATAGCCCATTAAATCACATATAGTATATCACATTTGATGATGATTTTAGAAGAATTTTCGCTGACCTATTGAAGATATAAAGAACAATTTTGAGGAGTATATGACCTTTAAAATAAGTTAACATGATGCCAAATTGGATTTAATCCCTTCACGATTTTGTCGAACAATTTGAACAAGTTGAACGCTTTCTTCTTCTTTACTGGCGTAGAAACCGCTTATGCGGTTATCGCCGAGTTAACAACAGCGCGCCAGTCGTTTCTTCTTTTAACAATTTAGCGCCATTTCGAGATACCACGTGTAGCCTTCTTCCTTCTCTGCGTCGAATTCTTTCAGAGCTGAAGTGTTTTCATCCATACGGCCGACATGACCTAGCCAGTGCAGCCGCTGTATATTAATTCGCTCATCAGATGTCGTCATCGTCTATGTCTCTGTACCATATAGGTTTAATTTGGTTTTTGTTCGTCGAGAGAGGACTTTAATTTTCAATTGCCAACTCAGTCCGAAGCGGCAACTGTTGGCAAGAGTTTTTTTGAGGCTGACATTGTTTTTGGTGTTAATACTGGTTCCAAGATAGACAAAATTTTCTATGACTTCGAAGTTGTGACTATCAACAGTGATGTGGGAGCTAAGTCGCGAGTGCGACGACTGTTTGTTTGATGACAGGAGATATTTCGTCTTGCCCTCATTCCCTACCAGACCCATTTGCTTTGCTTCTTTATGCAGTCTGGACAAAACAGAACTAACGTTCGCTATATTCCTAAATATTGCCAACATATTAAGAATACATCGCACTCTACTTTGGGAAGTACCTGCAGGACATTATCTTCTCGGGCCTTTCATTCAGAAAGGATTTCAAATAGATAAGACATACTTTTTTCCGTCTAAATATAAAATTCAACTTTATTTAATTCAATTTTGATATTATATGTAAGCTCTTAATTTCTAATTTTCTGGTTTGCTCCTACTTGTACAAAATTTATCTTGGGAAAGCGAACTTTATATTCACCGATTGAGCCACCCGTTCAAAAATGCCATAAAGTAGTGCCTCGTATCGTTGAGCATCTGTTGAAATATCTACATCTTCGTATACATCACAAGCAAGGTTTAGGCATTTTCGAAAATATTCCAAATGGAGTCGAGATATCGCTTTGCCAACATTATGGCTTAGAACAAACGCATCCTGTACACAAACACAACGATCAGCCAGCTAAAAACGAAAATTGTATAAATATATAATATGTGTTTATGTTTAAATACTTTTTCTACTTATGTAAGCGTTATTGAATATTATTTTATAGTATATTTTTACTGACCGGAATCGGCTGTACAGGTTCGTTACTCACGGCGGCCACATCACACTGCTGAGCATCATAAGCTGGAAACTTGAAGAGACCTTTTTTAAACTTATCAAGGGGTATCGCTTTTCCCAAATATGGTGATATAAGCATTTTTTCGAATTCAAAGCAGCGATAAAACTTGAAAAAGCCTTCAATTAGTTTTGATGTGGTCCATTCCTGTGGTATCTGAGATGTTTTTTCTTGAAGTTGATATGCGTAATTCACACCCATTATCAAATTATCAGGAACATTCTCTTGGAGATCTTTAACTGCTGGCAGCACAGCCGGTTGATTCGATTGTGGTTGTTGTAAATAAAATAATACCAGTGTAATAAGGCAGTGGCTGCTCATATTCCCTCGACCAATTAATTGTAACTGCTTAGCCCATATTTTGAGGAAGGTAATTAACTCATGAATTCTGTTGTCGAATTGCAGCAGGTCTCGCACGAATTTGGTATTGTGTACACCTCTGGAACATGATAGATTTATGTCCAACCTGAACCCAGTGGGGGTGTGCTTACATTTTATAATCGGCACACGAGCTTGTCGAATCGGAATAACTTCATTGAAGTCGTTGCTACGTTGTAAAATAATATTGATGCGATTAAATGCTTGTCTTGTGGAATTCCCGGTGGTTTGGGTGTTGTCGAGAAGCTCAATATACAAATCGATGTCACTGTCTGGAAAGGGAAAGCATTAAAAATTAATAAATTAAAATAAAGAAAATTGTGTTAATGTTTTGTGCCCTCACCCTTTAAAGCTAAACCACTTGCAATGGACCCGAAAGGATGTAGTTCTACCCCTTTTAACGGCCGTAGTACATTCTTCAGACAAGCTTCGATGCTCTTGTAAACCGAACTTAAGGTCTCGTCATTCATTTTGTGTTGTTTAAAAATACTGCTAAGCTCTTGCCCTGGTTCACAGTTCTGTAGAGCATTTAGTGACTCCTTTTGCAATAATTGTTGTTCGTCCGATTCTATATAGGCAATGATATCCTCAACTTTGTCGCTTAAGCTCTTTCTTGATCTTTTAATGTCATGTTCCCAACGCTCATGTTTCATACAGTCTTTGTCCTTGCTGAATTTTTTGGAGCATATGGTGCATTTGAAATCTATTTTTTTAGTTTTGACTTTGTTTCCGTTAGAATTCACGGTATTTACGGGTCCGAGGGTAGCTGTTTTAATCGGTGGATTGATCTGTAAAGTTATTTTTTTTGTTTGAAAAATACAATAAAATATATATTAGTTATATAAAAAATCAAAGTTTAGTAAGTAACTAAAACCACAATGCTTTTCTAGTCCATCGATCTACAACATTTTTGAAGTAGTTCTTGGATATTAATCACATATAAAAGTAAAACTTTTCAAATATTTAAGTTGATAGAAATCCACTTACCGCATTATTCTCCTCATAATAATTGCGGTTGTAACCATACGTCTTGAAATTCGCATGTGGACGTACCATAGCATTAAATTCTTCCATGAACATTCGTTCAAATTGTAGGTATGCGCCGTATATTGCTTTATTAATTGAATTGACGCTGTAATAGGGTTGGAAAGGATGCGATCTTGCTACATTGACCATTGAGTGACCATCGTTAGCACGTATCTCCCAAAAGCCATTTTTATTATGCCTCAGCGCTAAGCGTTTCTCTTGATCTTTCTTTACAATCTCTTGAAGTTTTCTAAAATTGAAATCTCGAGCAAATTTTGGGTGGTTCAGAATGGCGGTCACTGGCACAAAGCCATCGAAACGTATGGGAATTCCTTCCTTCACAGCTCCATGACGCAACACCCACAAGAGTCGTTTACTTAATTGCACTTCGTCCGTCATAGCTGATCAATTGCCTTACGCTATTCAGAATGACAATACTGAGATTTAAATATTAGTAGTATGGAGAAGTTTAAGACTATCACTAGCTCGCAGACACTTCCCAACTGTTTGCAAATCGCAGAACTCGTTGCTATTTAAGCGAAAATTTGAAAAATCAAGATGCCGTTCTTCATTCATAAACTAGCACACTACCTAAATGCACTACTTCGTAACTTTCTTAATGACAGAATCGTGTCTCAATGCCGCATTTTAGGGTAAAAGGACTCTTCGACCACAAAAAGCACAAAACAAAGCGCTGCAATAAATGAGGACCGCCTTCAATGGTTAGGTAAATGTTTCGTGTAATTTAGGTTTCCTTTGTGCAGTAAGAATGCCACTTATTTTCCGAAAAGATTTACTCATTTCTTTTCGTTTTCATTTCAAATTCCCAAGTTTTTCACTTTATTCTATAGATTTCAAAAAATACTTACACTGAATTTAATAACAAGTGAGGTTATGTGACGGAAAACAGATTAGTTCTAAGAGAAGCTTTATACTTGACATTTTCATTAATTATAACGTAGTTACAGTCAAGCCTGGGTAAGTGAGAACTGGATTAGTAAGAAAACTCTCCCTTGAACTCTCGCTTATCTAGGTTTGACGGTATATCAATATTAACATTGTATTCAGATAATATTCAAATTTTTAAGCTTCATTTTTTTGATTGCATATGTAAGTATACATGTATATATTGTGACAAAAAAGTACCCGGAAATTGTAAATAATATTCAAAATATTTATTTATTCAGCAATATTTATTTTGTCGCCTTCAATGTAATACACTTACGCCAACGATTTTTCCAGTCCTTGAAACACTTTTTATAAGCACTTTTTTGGCTGGCCTTCAACTCCTTCAGCGAACTTTGTTTTATCTCTTCGATCGACTGAAAACAGGTTCCACGGAGTGGCAATTTCAGTTTGGGGAACAAGATAAAATCACACTGAGCCAAATCTGTTGAAAAGGGAGGTTGATCGATGGTATATAGTACATTGCGTTTTTTAAGCTTTAAATTCGGTCACAATCGTGGCTCGATGCGATGGTGAATTATCATCGTGTAAAATCCATGAATTGTTCTTCCACAATTCCGGCCGTTCGGACGGATGTTCTCACGCAAACGCCTCAATACGTCCAATTGATGATGCATCAAACCATGAATATCGAAAACAACAATGAGCATAACCTTGATTTTTGAGTGGCTTCGGCATGGTTTTTTTGTTTGGGCTCGCTTTTCCCTCCATTCCTACGATTTTTGCAGTTATAATGTTCTCGATGAATGTGGGATTGGATTTCGGACGATCAAGTATGTCCAAAGAGACCTGTTTATGGTACTCTTCTGGAAAAAAATCAGCCTTATCGGGACGAGTCGAGCAAGAACGCGTTTCATACACAAAATCTCTCTAACACTTAAAGAGCACCATAACCTTCACTTTTTTTTAATATCTTCATCAGTCAAAGAGGTCAAGGGTCATCTCGACCGCCTTTGAGGGCTTTGTTTTTGATAAAACTAAATCATCGTAAGCTTTTACAACATTCGCAACGATTCCGTACACGATTGTGGTAGAATGATCGCGCTCATATTTGACTTAGTAATTAAGGACAGTCCTACCAATTTGGGAAAATGCATTTTTATACTCTCGCAACAATGTTGCTAACGAGAGTATTATAGTTTTGTTCACATAACGGTTGTTTGTAAGTCCTAAAACTAAAAGAGTCAGATATAGGGTTATATATACCAAAGTGATCCGGATGTCTGTCTGTCCGTCCGTCCGTCTGTCCGTCCGTGCAAGCTGTAACTTGAGTAAAAATTGAGATATCATGATGAAACTTGGTACACGTATTCCTTGGCTCCATGAGAAGGTTAAGTTCGAAGATGGGCAAAATCGACAAACTGCCACGCCCACAAAATGGCGGAAACCGAAAACCTATAAAGTGTCATAACTAAGCCATAAATAAAGATATTAAAGTGAAATTTGGCACAAAGGATCGCATTAGGGAGGGGCATATTTGGACGCAATTGTTTTGGAAAAGTGGGCGTGGCCCCGCCCCCTACTAAGTTTTTTGTACATATCTCGGAAACTACTATAGCTATGTCAACCAAACTCTACAGAGTCGTTTTTTTCAGGCATTTCCATATACAGTTCAAAAATGGAAGAAATCGGATAATAACCACGCCCACCTCCCATACAAAGGTTATGTTGAAAATCACTAAAAGTGCGTTAACCGACTAACCAAAAACGTCAGAAACACTAAATTTTACGGAAGAAATGGCAGAAGGAAGCTGCACTCAGGCTTTTTTTAAAAATTGAAAATGGGCGTGGCGCCGCCTACTTATGGACCAAGAACCATATCTCGGGAACTACTTAACCGATTTCAATGAAATTCGGTATGTAATATTTTCTTAACACCCTGATGACATGTACGAAATAGGGGTGAAATCGGTTCACAACCACGCCTTCTTCCAATATAAAGCTATTTTGAATTCCATCTGATGCCTTCTCTGTATAATACGAGTATAAACATTAGGAACCAATGATGATAGCGGAATAAAACTTTACAAAAATACGGTATTTGAAAAATATTTAAATGACGGATAATGAAATTTCGATTATCACTTTACCATGCGAGAGTATAAAATGTTCGGTGACACCCGAACTTAGCCCTTCCTTACTTGTTTTTTGCTATATCATTTACCCGGGGGATTTAATTACAAATTCCGGGTGCTTTTTGTCACAATGTATGTACGTTTGGCCTTAGTATGAGCTATTTAGCCGGAAACAACTACAGCGTTTTCAAGAAATCGATAATGATCAAGTAAGGAGCATGCATTTTATTCTTCTCAAAAGTTTGAAAGCAAACGAAGCAATTATAAGAACACTGTGTTCCCTGTGTATCCAGTCCCTTAGAATTCATTATAAAGAGTTTCGTCTGTATTTCAATGGACTTTAGATAAAGATGTGAATGATATCATAGTTTAGTAGCTTTAAATATGAGATATTTCTGCGAGTAGGGATTAATATTAATAAATAATTCTTGGAAATTTCATCGTGCGAATACCAGAGTCTTAAATTCAGGTATTAAAACAAAAATCTGCGAACGCGTCGATACCTGCGATCAAAAGTAATTTCAATACACTCTTAAACGCCTCAAATCGTATCCTTGAAAAGAAGAAAAAAGGTTTAAATACAATGAATGGCTGTTATACTTTGTATGTGCCATTTTACCGCAGGCAACTAGGACATTGGAACCGTTCTTCATGACGGAGCTTATTGGAAACTTAATAGGAACTGAAAACCCGAAGGTTGCTCTACCTGAAAGGAATTAGAGGACATTATTATGTCTAAGTTGTTGTTGGGCCTATCATTTCGCTGGGCGACTCTTGGGAAACGATGGTCCATTTCACTGTCTCGAAAACGGTAATGTGTTTCATGCGAAAAGCATTCTCTAATGACATCTTGCTTACACACTATAGTCCGGTAATCTATTGTGGGCAGATTTATAGGAGGCTTTGAAATGTAATGCCGTAATAATAGAATACAAAATGGTATTCCCAGAACTTACAATTTTATGTCTCATTATGGCAATAGCCTGATAATGATAGGAACTGCCCGGTGCAGTTTAGAAAATTTTATAGGCGGTATGCGCTGTCAGACCCCACGACACATATCGCGTCCGGTCATCTGTGAATTATGGAAAGAGCATTGCTGAGTTCAAAGATTCTTCGAACCTGAACGTTTCTCATATACACCTCCTTGATTAGCGGGAATTGGTGGGTTTAGCAATATGTCGATTTTGTCTATTCAACTCAGTACCAAAGAAAACGTTTGCTGTGATTCATCAAGTTATATAAATTTTAACTCAAGTTATGGAGGTATAGCTGGCACAGACGGAAGGACTTCGTCATTTTCATTCTCCAAGTTATATACGTATATACTTGTATATATGTATATATGTAAATATGTGTTACTAACAAGCGTTAGGTAAGCAAAACTGTTATACTCTGTAGAATATATTGGCCTAAGTACAAAGACTTCTCTGAACTAACGCAGTACAGAAGTTAAAACAAGAAATCTTGGTGGCCGAACACATTTTCGGCACTTAAGAAGGCAAGTCAGCATACTGGTAGGAGGAAAGCTTGCAGCGTTAACTGTACAATATACAGTACGGAATTAAGAAAAGCTGAAGAAGGGATGACACCTTCAGAAACCGCGTAGAAGGCATTAGAGCTCTGCTTAGAACGCACTATACGGTTGAGATTGTGGCGGATCAATTGACCCAAATAGTATAAGTTCTGCAGACCACGCTGATAAAAGGTAGCAGAGACTTTCACCATTTTGACAGTTCGGTGAATGGAACTTAGTTGTGGACGAGCTTTTAGAGTTGCTAACGAACATTGACATCCGCTGTCAGTTCGCTGATCAAGATTACGCTCATTGAGATAAACTAAGGCGGCTAAGGACTATGGTAGAGGAGATACAAGCCGCGATGGTAATGATTCTGGCGTTCACTCCACTCCATATATAGCATAGTAGAACATCTGGATATCCTAGCCACGACAGCACCAAAAGGATTTATTTTGAGAAAAACTCTAAAATATAATATCTGTGAGCAATAAAAATAAGTGGAAGGCTACTCACTCAATGGCGTTAAAACTCCGACTTTGAATAATCCTAATACTCCAGCGGTTACAGTCGACTGCCTGTGCTTTTTCACTCCGCATACGACCACAATAACTGCCAAAGTACAGAATTGCAACAAAATCCTCAAGTTGCTATCCGGTAGCTCATGGGGAAAAGACAGAGAAATGTTGTTGGCAACATATAAGGCAAGACGCCGGCCGGAAGCAGCTAAACTGCCCAGGATTATCGCCTGAATGTTGTGGAACGTAAACAAAGAAACTTTAGACGTGTCAGAATACTGCACACTGGACTATCTCAAGATGCCTCTTGGTGTTTGCGGTTAAACACTTCACAGCAAGGATGCGGGCCTTGCTTCTAGTTAAGGAACATAACGAGCTGCTCTCCAAGCAGTTTCTGCCGGTATGTTTTCGCAGAAACCATCATTGCAGTCATCTGCTTGAAGCCGCCTTCTAGGAGCATCAACAGGTTCTTCCTTGATTACGTCGACACAGTACGTCGACCATACTTCGAATTATCTTCAGATACGCACTGCGCGCCATTCACAAAGGAGCCCTCACCGACTTGCTGTTGTTTTTGTTGTCGCGGCAGATAACATTCCTGAAGAAATTTTTAATTCCGGCTAAAAATTCGGGACCGTTCTGGTTATGGGAACTGACTCCTTCTTAGTGAATGGCGTGCTAGGAGTAAAACCACTACCCATTGCAGACAAATAGCTCGGGTTAATAATACTTCCTGCTTGATTTAAACTAATCCAAGTAGATAAAACAAATGTGAACTTTCACTTGTTCCTGTTAATTATAAAATACAACTTTATTCAACCCAATTTACATAGTCAGTTTAAAAAATAAAAATATTGTAGATAAATACTTAAATATTTGGATCCTGTCAATAAAAGATAAAGATTCATTCAATAGATTTATGTGATGCATTCGTGTTAAGTTTTTCCTTTAGGTTAAAGTTTTGCATGCTCGCCCTAAAACTGGCGAAGAACTTCCTCAGAGGATCATTCTTCATTAGGGCGTGGCCCTTTGTGACTCGCGGTGTCACTACCACTTCCATGGCAGTGGAATTGTTTAATATGTTTACAGTTAATATGGCATTTAATTGTACAGCAAATGCGGCGTTTTGTCGTCTTTCCGAAGTAAATTTTTTGGTTTGCTCCAACTGCAGTTCCATAAACGTTTTATTATGGCAACGCTGATGCATACGACCCGACCACTGATCAACTGAGCCACTCAATAGCCAAGTATGAGAGCCAGTATATTCATCCAACCGCTGTTGTTTGTCATATTGGGTGGGTGTGGCAGACTGCATGTCCAAGCAAAAGATTTCTGTAATGATTTCGGTAATGGCTTCTAAATAATACTTAGCCCATAATTTGTATATGGTCATCGAATTATCTTCTTCATTGAGCGCTACGATTGTTCGTAATTCCGAACGCGAAGGTGTGAGACTATAACTCAATTTGTTAGGGTTATTGTTACTGCGTACGGTGCCGGTACTATTATTGGAAGCATCTGTTGGCGAAGGTTTGTCTGCTTTTTGGCTTGAGAAAGGGACGTTTATATTTACTGATTGAGCCAAACGATCAATAATTCTATAAAGTAGTGCCTCATATCGTTGAGCATCTGTTGAACTATCTACATCTTCGTATACATCACAAGCAAGGTTTAGGCATTTTCGAAAATACTCCAAATTTAGTTGAGATATAGACTTGCCAACATTATGGCTTAGAGCAAAAGCATCTTGTATACAAACACAACGATCAACCTAAAAAACGAAAATTTTATAAATATATAATTTGTATACGTATTTATTTTTGACTATATTTTCTCCTAATGGAAGAACTAGTGAATATTACTTTTTAATATATTCTCGCTGACCTGAATCGGTTGTAAAGGTTCGTTATTCACGATGGCCACAGCACGCAACTGATTATTATAGGCTGGAAAACTGAATAGACCCTTTTTAAACTCAATAAGTGGTATTGCTATCCCCAAAAATGGTGAGATAAGGAAATTTTCAAACTCAAAGCTGCTATAAAACTTGTAAAAGCCTTCAATTAGTCTTGAAGTTGTCAATTCTCGTGGTAAAGGAGATATTCTTTCTTGAAGTTGGTACGCATAATTCACACCCATTATCAAATTATCGGGAATATTCGCTTGGAGATCCTTAACTGATGGCAGCACTGCCGGTTGATTCGATTGTGGTTGTTGCAAATAAAATAATACCAGTGTAATAAGGCAATAGCTGGTCATATTCCCTCGACCAATTAATTGTAACTGCTTAGCCCATATTTTAAGGAACGTAATTAACTCATGAATTCTGTTGTCGAATTGCAGCAGGTCTCGCACGAATTTCGAGTTGCTCACACTACTGGGGCAAGATAAATTTATGTCCAAACTGAATCCAGTGGGATTGTGCTTACATTTGATGATCGGTACACGGGCTTGTCGAATCGGAATAACTTCACTGAAGCAGTTGCTACGTTGTAAAATATTATTGATACGATTAAATGTCCGGTGAGTTAAATTCACTGTTGTTTGAAAACCATTGGCATGCTCAATATACAAATCGATGTCACTGTCTGGAAATAAAAGGCATTTAAAATTAGAAATAAAATAAGATATCTTAATAAAATTGTATTGTTTTGCACATTCACCTCTCAAAGCTAAGCCAGTTGCAACAGACCCGAAAGGATGTACTCTTAGCCCTCTTAACGGCTGTAGTTCCTTCTCTAGACAAGCTTCGATGCGTTCATAAACCAAAATTAAGTTTCCGTCATTCATTCTGTGATGTTTAAAAATACTGCGAAGCTCCTGTCCTGGTTCACAGTTATGAAGAGCATTTAGTAATTCTTTTTTTAGTGATTGTTGTTCATCTGTCCTGTTATTTGCAAGGATTGCGTTGACTTTGGTGCGTAATGTCTTTTGAGGTCGTTTTGTTCTTTTAATATCATGCTGCAAAAGTTCGTGCTTCAAACATTCTTGGATATTATTGAATTTTTGAGGACATAGGGTACATTTAAAATCTGATTTTTTAGTGGCATCATTGTTATCATTAGAATTTGTATTAATGGATTCGGTGATAGCTGTTTTAGTCGGTGAATTACTCATCTGTAAAGTCGAATAAAACAATATCGATGTTCGGAGTTATTTTTTTTTGGAAAAGATTACTATAAATAGCAAGTAAATACAAGTAACTAAAACGACAATATTTTCTTAGTGCGTCGGTCTACAACTTTTTGAAAGTAGTCCTTAGATATGCACCCATTAATTCCCGCACATAATATAACATTGTTTGCGGAGCGATAAATTTCCATTCCGCCATGATCCATAGCTTTTCGGACATCTAAATATATCAGCAGCTCGCAATCACTACGAAAACCACTTACTGCATTATTCTTTTCATTATATTTGTGGTTGTCGTCGTACACGGCAAAGTGCACATATGTACGTTTCATAGTGCGAAGTCCTTCTAAGAGTATTCGTTCCCAATAACGGTAGTATGTGCCATGTACTGCTATATCAACTTCATCGCAGCTGTAAATGCGCTGAAAACAATGCGATCCTATTACATTGTCCAATGAGTGACCTTGGTTAGCACGTATCTCCCAAGAGCCGTCGATATTTTGTTTCAGCGTATAGCGGTTCTTCTGGTCCTTTTTTGCAATCTCTTGCAGTATTTTTAAATTAAAGTCTCGAGAAAATTTTGGATGTTCCAAAATGGAGTTGACAGACGCAAATCCGTCTGAACGTAAGGGAATTCCTTCCTGCACAGCTCCATGGCGCAACAGCCAAGAGAGCCGTTTACTTAATCGAACTTCGTTGGACATAACCGAATTAGTTTCTGTACACTATGTAAACTGAATAAACCGAGATTAAGCTACACTTACTATGTTTAATAATGTAAAAAAATTTTAGTGTGAATTAATAGACATACTTTTCCTTGCAAATTAGAGAATTTGTTTGTATTTATGCAAAATAAAAACGGGAATTGAGGAAGTCATGCTACCATTCGACGTTTTAAAACGTAAATACAAAATAAAGTAGCCAGACTGTGAAAAGATATTCGCTATAAAACATTGTGTTAGCAAACTGACTATGACCCGTTTTCCAAATATTTGGTTATAATGATAACGAGCGACAAAAGAGTCTTCGTCTGAACGCCATCTATGCTACTGATTCATCTTATAGATTTTACAGTTGACAGCTGTCATTTCATATTCTGGTTAGAAACTAATCAAGATTACTTATTTATGCTTAACAAAATAAAATAGAATAAGTACGACATTAAAAGCTGTTCAAAACATTCAAATTGCATTACGATCACAACTGTTTTTAGTTAAAGACTACATTTCAATAGAGAATAGCATTTGAACTCATTATATCAATTGTTTAATTAGAATCGAACTCAGTTTATGTAGCCCTACAAGTCAACTTTCGGTTAAGTAACTGGTTAATTTCCCAAGAGCGATATGAGATATTTCTGTTAAAAAGACAAAATTTGTTTAAAACATTTTTTTAACCCAACTTAACACAGACAAAAATGGTACAAACGCGCCATTTCCAAATTTACTGGTGGTCAATGTGGTGGGTTATGTCAAAATGGCTTTACATTTCCTGATGGGTCTACGAAAATTGTTCAATTCAGTTTAGTTCGGTGTGGCAACACAGATAAATGGTTGAGTGTCACTTAATTTTGTTTGTTTTGATTCCGTATTCTTTATTATTAGATAAAGTATTACGAGAATTAGATAAGAACCTTCTTGCATGGTTTGCAAGTTATGGTTCACTTCGGATAAAGAAAACAAGTTTTCAATTAATAGCTTTACTGCACTGTACTATAATGCGGCGTTTTACGAGGTGTTTGCATACTATTCGTTTGGAGTTGAACAACAATGTGAATTGCGGCCGTCTTCCCAGTTTAGCTAACTTTTGCGTTGTTCCTAAATCTACAGAGGAGCAGAAGGATGCTATTATTAGATCCGCAAAGTCTAGCACATTAAGGACTTCTTCAAAGTATGTTACGTCACAGCAAGTACGTAAATATGCGCCAACAACCAGCTCCATGACTGAAAGCGCATGTTGGAACTGTAAAGAGAAAGGACGTAAAAGTCATATGTTATGCTTGTCATGTGGCTTCTTACAAGATGTAGATATGGAAATTGTAATAACAAATCCGATTTATAATGATGTTCAGTGTATAATTTTATAATTGTAATTTTTCAGAACTACTTTCATTTACTTAACTTATCAAATAAGTTTTCGTTGGAACCGCAAGAGCTAACACGACGATTTAGGCAACTACAAACATTGGTACATCCGGACAAATTCAGCAACAAGTGTGTATATTTATCTCGATATCTGATCTACATTATCATTTGTTTTGTTTGCTATAGAACAGAGCGGGAGCAGAATAACTCTGCTGATTGGAGTGCCTTAATAAATAGAGCCTACAAAACACTGTCTGCTCCAATAGAGCGTGGTCAATATTTATTAAAGTTGCAAGGAGAGCAAATGCCGCAGGATAATAGTGCTTTGAACAAGGAATTTCTTATGGAAATGATGGAACTCAACGAGGAAGTGGCTGACGCAAAGTCCAGTGAAGATTTGCAGCGCCTAAATGAAGACATTGTGCGACAACTAAACGTAGCTGTAAAGGAGTTGAGCGTCAGCTTTGAGTCCAAAGCGTTGTCCGAGGCAAAGTCTTTACTAGTCAAAATGAAGTATTTACAAAGTGTGCAGAAGAGTATCAAGAATAAACTGCAAAAAATGATGGGTGGTTGAACTTTCAGCAGATCACAAATATAACGGTGTTCTTTGAAATCATCTTACTGGATGTTTGGGTGATTAATTGGTAACTAATACATAAATATTATATATAATTAAAATTAACGTGTTTTTAATATATGCTTTTTATTGCTGAGTTGGAATTTATTGTCTTATCTCTAAAGTTGTGTTAATTTAATATGCCGTCATTTATTGTTATCAACAAATCTGCTTTTAATATTTCGCGTTATTGTGCTGTCAGCGGGTATATGTAAATACATGTGCACAAGGTAAACATACAAGTTGAATAGATAGAAAACGTAAAGAAAGAGAGAAAAACAAAAACAATTATACGGCGGACATCAGCTGTTTAAATCAGTTTAGCAGCACAACAGAGATACTGACGAGACTAATTTTATATCGCTTAAAAGTGTTTCGTACTCGTGGAAAATAAATTCGTATGTGTAAAAATATTTTGTATTTGATTTCGGAGCATTCTACGAACTCGGCTCGTATCAATTAGGAGTATAAGAAAGATTCTTACTGATCTCACACAAGTGTATTGTATTTTATAACTTAATAATTCAATAACAAGGTTATAATTACCTGACTAGAGTTGCCAGTTTGTGAAAATCCAATCCATATTTATAAGAACGGTATTGCATTAAATTAATTATTATATTATATTAATATTGAGTGCATAAACGTACTTTGTTAGTGGCAAATATTACTAATTTTACAATTTACTAATGTGGTTATACATATATATATATATATATGTATATAATATGAATGTATGTATGAACTTGTACATTTAGAGCGTGTTGGATAATTTGGATATGCTGTTTCCGCCATTTTAAGTTTTTGATGTGCTTCCTGTCAGTTAACGACGTTAACGTTTTTATCTGTGTAAAATAAGTATAGCTTAGTTGTTTTTGTAGAGGTGAATACGCTGAAAAGGATGTATCAAGTTTGCGACGAAGTTTGTAACACCCAGAAGGCAATGTCGGAGACGTAAAATAAATAACAAATTTCACTTCGATTCATTCTGGCTTGCCAAAATGGTTGTCGGAGTTTTTAAGCAGCAAATTGTGTATTTTAAATGATATATGCACGTATACATATAACTTACTTAATTAGTCTTAAAAATTATATATTAATCTTTATTACACATTTTATTAGATTGCCATGTACTGATGTGTGTTCGTTAGATAAGATTCATTGCATTTGGCGTCCATATATCTAATACAACAATATTTAAGTTTAAATGAAACTACACTTGTCTTCAAAAGCACATAGGTTTGTAAATCAATCGTATTTTACTTTGCAAGTGAAGTTAGATTTATGTACATTTAAATCACGTGTGTTCGGAAATACCTAACAGATACTTGAAATGTTTTCGATAAATATACAGCTTTGATTTTTTTTAGATGTTTATCGAATTTCTTTGACAAGTTTTTGAGTGGCATACGAATGGCTGACACATTTTATTAGAAGATTTTCCTTAGCAGAAGCAGTTAAAGTTCTGCAGAAGTTTTTGAAAGCATTTTAACCTTGTAAAAAAACCAAAATTGTTAAAAAATCGTTTTATGAATTATTTTTCTAATTCCGAGAAAAATGTAATAGAGATTGTCTCTGGTTAAATAATACATTCTGTGTACATACATACATACATACATATGTATGTATGTACTTATGTATGTATGTGCATAGCTGTTCAGAGTCATCTTCAAACTTGTAGCAGCTAAGCGAGCGAGTAGAAAGCGGAAATCAACCAGATATTCAGCAAATTAAACAGGCTCCTCAATGTACAAATGATATACTTTCCGCTCAAAATTACCTTTAGTTCTTGCTATTAAAATAAAACTTTGTAAAAAGCGTTTTAGTACATGTACTTCCCCGTTTGCCGGCACGGTGAACTAAGCATAATTTAATAACAGGTTCTTTAGTATATACTGCAGTTGGCTGCGCGAAGTTTGTTTTATTAAATATATCAACTTTTATATTATCTGATGTAGTAATTTAGTTATTTGAAATTTTTTTTATATTGGTTGAAATTGCAAAATTATTTTTCAAAAAATAAAAACGAAAATATTACAAATAATTTTTGTCATTCTTGTTACATAATAAAATTTCCACATAAATTGGTGAGTGTTATATACATACATACATACATACATACATACATACATACATACATACATACATATATAAAAACATACTTGTAATTTCTTTACAAAGCTAATACATATGTACATGTATGTATGTATGTGTTCATATATTACATATATTTATTATGTATATCACATACATACATATGTACATATGTATGTATTTATATCTAAGCAAATGTTAAGCGGCGTGCAATTTTCTGATAGCAAATAAACAAGCCGTAATGTGTTTATTATAACTGTAATTTATGTTTTATATTTCCCTCCTTACCTGCTATCTGCTACTTAAAGCCACACATATGTACATACGCACATACATATGTATCTAAATATTTGCGCACAAGACAAACACTTCATTCAACACCGTCGATATAATTTCCCTGATTTGATTTTGATTGTTTATATCAGTTTAATATTTTTTGCTCTTCTCCATTAGCCGACACACGCACACAGCCACACATACGCACCCACACACATGCATTAGACAGCGCGCAAAATTCGTTAATCAAAACATTGCGCCCAATTAAAAATTAAAACTTGATTGGCATGTATGGCACAGCGCGCTGGAAGTGTTTATGAATTCAAGTGCTTAGCGCAGCCGCTTTGTCGCTGCACCGCCACACCAACCTACACATGCAAATCGCATACATTCATACATACATATGTAGCGCGCTACTCCAAGCTGCTTACCTGTAAATATTCAAAAATCCGCTACTCACTGTCACAGTCGAGCGTTGGAGGTGCGCTCCCGCAGAAGCCGTTTTCGCAAGTGCAGAAACGTGATTAAAAACTGAAAATTTCACGCGCATACATACATACACATACGCTTAGTTGCGATACATTTATTATTTACCGTTGGACGCCCTTGTAAGCCCAGCAATGCGTTTAAGTGCGATCTTTAGCGACGCCACTTCGGCGGTCAGCGTCACTGCGACAACAGTTTTGGCTGTCCTATCGATTTTATCCGTGAGTAATGGATCCGTGGCACGCAGCGGCGGTCCTCAGTTTGCCGGCAGGTACTTTGATATTAACGATGACGTAACGGTGAATGTCAATGCGGAGAATACCCGTCCCATTATCGGTATCCTGACGCAGGAAGTGTCGAATTTCGTGCGCCGCCATTATCCCGATAAGGATTACAACAGTTATATTGCCGCTTCGTATGTGAAATTTATTGAGGGCGCCGGCGGACGTGTGGTACCGATTTGGTAAGTACATGAGCGCTAATAATTTACTATTATTTAAAAACAACTGATAATGATAATTCAAATGATAGTTGAGTGATTTACCATACTGTAACGGTGCTGTTGACAACCGTATGTGCTCGTGTAGTTATTTATATTCCTCTGTTGACGTTACTCTTCTGATAACAGTGCAATATGTGAGCGTGTGCATACTTGTGTACTTGCGAGTGAAAATATGTATATATAAACATACATGCATATATACATATGTACAGATGTTAAAACTCTTTGTAAGACAGTGGTCATATTGGAAGAACGCTTTTTACCTCGGCATTTGCTTGAAGTTATATTTGATTCCCCTTGTTTTGATCTTTTTCTACAATCAAAGGGTGCTCCTACAAGTTTTACGTTGTCTTCGAATGGTTCCTGGAATCCATCAACCATTCGTGATCTAAATTTACTTGGTATCCGCGTACCGGCAGTGTTCAAAAGAAAAAAAAAACAAACTAATTACTTACACTTGGTGGGAAAATGGAAACGAACCCAGGTCCATCGTAGGGGTGGTATGTCCCCCTAGCAGCCGCTCTAGTTTTATTTCAATAAAATTGTTTTGATATTATCGTGACTGCACTGGGTTTGGTCCTGCCATATAAGAATATACATATGTACTTATGTATGTACATATATGTATGTATGCATACACTTTACATACTTAATGACCCTACCATATCACGCAACCACACAATGTATATATGTATTAATAATTAACGAATACATTAACAAAAACTTAAACAAGTAAGGACGAGCTAAGTTCGGGTGTAGTCAAACATTTAATAATTTCGCGATGTGCAAGGTTTAAGGCTATCCTCGAGCAAAAAACGATCTATTTTCCAGAGTCATATAAAAAATGAAATGTTTTACTCAAACTTTTTTTGATTCTAAAGAAACATTTTTACAAAAATTTTGTGAATTATAGGATATTATTCAAAATTCGGTTACTAGACGTTGTTGTTGTTGTCGTAGCTGCAGAAAATATTCCCGAAGTATAAATCGGATTAACTTGAGCATTGAAGACAATATTCTAGAGTTATTTTTCGTCTTTATTGGCGTCGACACCGCTTACGCGGTTATAACCGAGTTTAAAACAGCACACCAGTCGTTATTCCTTTTCGCTGTTTGGCGTCACTGAGAGATTTCAAGTGTAGCCAGGTTCTTTTCCACTTGGTCTCTCCAACGGAGTGAAGGTCTTCCTCTTCTTCTGCTCCGGCGGGTACTGCGTCGAATACTCTCAAACTTGGAGTGCTTTCATCCATTCGGACGAACTACATATGTCAATGCCGTCGTATATATGTACATATATCGTACAGCTCATCGTCCATCGATAGAGGTATTCGCTGCTGCCAATGCGCAAAGGACCATAAATTTTCCGCAGAACCTTTCTCTCAAAAATTTGTAACGCCGACTTACCAGATGTTCTCATTGTCAATGCCTTTGCGCCATATATCAGGAGGAATAATGAGTGACTTATAGAGTTTGGATTTTGTTCGTCGAGAGAGAACTTTACTTCTCAATTGCTTACTTTGTCCGAAGTAGCACCTGTTGGCAAGAGTTATTCTGCGCTGGATTTCCAGGCTAGCATTGTTGGTGGTGTTTATACTGGTTCCAAGATAGACGATTATTTTCTCCAAAAGCAGGTTGAAGAAGTCACACGAAAGGGAATCGCCTTGTTTGACACCTCGCTTAGTATCGATCGGAGAGGTCCTTTCGGTTACGGACGAAACTTTTGGTATTGCTCAATGTCAGTATACACAGCCGTATTAGTTTTGCGGGGATACCAAATCCAGACATAGCGGCATAAAGGCAGGCCGATTTCGACTAAATTTAGTACGTAGCATTCTTTTCACATTCTTATGTTACAGTGTGAAAATGGATGAAATCGGACTACAACCCCGCCTACTTCCCATATAACCTCATTTAAAATTCCGTTTGTTTCTTTAACTTTCCAGTACACAAATCCCAAACTGTTCAAGACCCTAGGTACCGAATATGTGAACTCCAGTATCTATAGTTGACTTTTGACCGAAAATATCGGTCAATGTGTGAGATATATAATTGAAATTCTGGGATAATCCTTTTCAATCAATAGTTTGTCTGTATGTCGAAAATGGATTGAATCAGGCCTCTACTTCCCTTAGCCCCCATATACCTAATATAAAGATAATCGAAGGTGACTTTGTACCGCATATATCGGTCAATGTGTAAGGTATATCAATGAAAATGAGAGAGCAAATCAACAAATGTGAGCGAAAACTTGAAACGAGACGAACATTTTCGGTTGCACCCGAACTCAGCCCTTCCTTACTTGTTATAGTTGTTATTTTTTTCGGTTTTACAAGTTAATCCAACAAGCTTATAAAGCTACAAATATAAAGGTGATATAATTCATCTCAACCATATTATTTTGATTACTCACAACTTAGGTGTTTTTTTTATGAATGACAATAATAATTTAGTTCCTGGTATAATATTATTGTTTTTAATAACAAGAAAAGCAAGGTTGGTATGTATGTATTTGAATTACAAACTGTTTTGCATTAGAAACAGAGTTCCATTGTTTTTCTCTGGTCATGATTTTTATTAATTCATACTTATTCTCTAAGTAAACATGAGACTTAATAATTACCATATTTTGCAATAAAATTAAAACAAAAACTATTTATGTTCGGGGAAGCCTTTTGAACACAATCATATATAATTACTTGCTTATAGTTGCTTGAGTTGTATGTAAGCTAATTACTAACAACGTCTCTAAGTCATTGACCTAGTGCTGATACGTAGGTTGCTATATATATTTCTGGCCTAATAATGTAAATAGGCATATTTATCAACGAAAATGTTTTTTTTTTTTTTTTTTTTGTCGATTGCTGTTTTTTTTCGGGCTCATACGCATAGATCCATGATTCGTCACCTGTGACGATCTTATAAACGTCTTTTGAAGCACCGCGATCGTATTTGTTCAGCATTTCTTTACACCAATCCGCACGAGCCTTTTTTTGAGCGATTGTCAAATTGTGCGGGATCCAACGAGAACAAACCTTTTTTACGGCCAGGTGTTCATGCAATATCGAATGTATGCTGGTGGGAGAAATGCATAGGCATGCCTCTATCTGAAGGTATGTTACATGACGGTCTTGCATTATCAGTTCACGTACGGCATCGATGTTTTCTGGCACAACGGCTGTTTTTGGACGACCTTCACGGAATTCGTCTTTGAGCGAGCGTCGGCCACGATTGAATTCGTTGTAGCAGTTTTTCACAGTGCTATAGGATGGTGCTTCATAGCCATACAAAGATTTTAGTTCATCGATGCACTCTTGTCGTGATAATCCACGTCGAAAGTTGTGAAAAATGATCGCACGAAAATGTTCACGACTTAATTCCATTTTTTGGCCGAGATGAATTTTTTAATTCCCTGTAAATAAAACAATTCACGATTAAATGACAAAACGTTCTGAGTGATGTTATGCTAAAAAATGTCAAACTTTCCAATGGAAATGTCAGATTGCACCTGGCAACACTTAGTGTTGCCCTAGGCCAGAATATATATAGCAGCCCTCGTATATTCATACAAGCTGGCTGGTGAGAATTTTTTATGGTTTTATTGAACGGATATGAAAATGCTGATTTAATAGCTAATCTTAGAACTAGTAAGCTTGTGTGTAGCCGTGCATTTTATACTCCGACTAGAGAAAAAGCGGTATAAACGGCCGTAAAGTCGGAAATGTTACAATGTGTATATTGGGCTGGTTAATGGTCTAAGATGATGGATTTTACTTTCAAAATTAGTCTAAACTTCATTAACAATGTTATGAAATACACACGGAATACCGTCAATAGCGACTATTACTTTGAAATTCCCACCTTTGCAGTGTTGTCCGGCTATGGGAGCTGTCAACACACGGGGCCTCTAAAATACGTGTGTTTAATTGTATTCTTAGATTCAAAAGTTGCAACTTAAAACTATATTTATACTGAACTAATACTATATATTCGAGTCAATGTTAGGCCGGAGTGAATGAATCACAATTATGCCATTAGTTTCTGTTCAGCCACCGCAACGAAATATTATCAAAACAGTGTCCGCGTCCGATCATTGGAACGTTCTCATGTCGGGTTATAGGAATTAGTTTTGTATGAAGATGTTAGTAAAAACACTGTTTGTCCGGTAATGGGAGGTTTTCGGGTATAAGGACTGTCCATAATGGGTATATAGTATATTAAAGTGCTTGAAGAGTTCAATGAAGAAATTTGTTTTGAATAGCTACGGCACACCTTCTATTTAAAAAATAAAACTTTTGTATTAATTGTTTTAAAACTGATAGGAAGGAAGGTAGGTGTTCATCCAACGACGCTTCTAGATTGTTAGATGGCCCATACTTAGACTGCCGGAACTAAAATCCCCTCGCCCTGCCATGTTCTCTCTGAACAACCGGTCTTGCTGAACATCAGCAAGAAAACCGAAACCATTAGTTGTGTTTCTTTGCCTATACAAAACCTTGCATCCGCATAGAAGATGTTTTAAAGTCTCTTCGTATTCTATCTCTTGTCAGCTTGTACAGTAATCGTTGTATGTTATTCCCAGTCTGCTGGCGTGTTTTTCAATTGTTAGGTACTAAATAGGTAGAGTGGCTGTCTAACGACGCACCCAAACCTTTACGGGGTCCATTGTGATACCATCGGGATTAATGTCCCCACACGATATTGGCTCCTTTCTGAACCATCCGCTGCTTCTTTTCTTATATAAAGCCTTACATTCGCATAGAATATATTTAAAATTCTCTTTCTTTTCCATCTGCTGACATCTTCTACTATAGTCGTTATATGGCGTTCGTAGACTGCTGCATGTCTGCCTATTAGACAGTCTCCTAGTTCCACTAATAGTTCGATCAAGACATTCTTTCACTATTTTTGATGAAACCCTGAGAGACTTCATAGATCTCACTATTTGGGCTTATGTGAATATATATATATGCATATATTCTTTGTCAGAACAAAAAGGCTTTATTTAATGATCGCGTTTAGATGACTTCAGTGATCTGACAGTTGGAGCCGATTATGGTATGTTGTTGAAAATATACCATCTCTTGTTCGTTTATCGTGATTGGGTCCATCCGTATAGATGCTTATCACTGTGTGATCGTCCACCTTACTCCTATACCACACTTCTCTGGAGTGGAGAGCAATATTGGGGGTCGAATTTAAGTTCTTTTCTAAAGGATTGCGAAAATCGTGATATTGATTAGAAAAAGGTATTTGCTATGTATATTATAATGCCCTTATTACAGGTGATTAATAGGAAGGATTCCTATAGCCTGAGAGTCGGCATCGCTGACAGTTGGGTTTTGAAGAAGTCTGTGAGCTGTAAATAAAAAAACAACGTTTAGTGCCTAATTTGACGTTGTTCTAAGCGCCCAACTGATACATTTAATTTTAAGAATACACAGCCAATCTAGTTTTGGCTACCAGCCTCCTTATCGGAGTTGGTGACTTTCAGCATCTTCCAATCTCCCACATTCCTCAAAGTTTCGAAACCCCTATCTTTACTCACAGAAGGGAATATTTTAGGACCTTGAACCCATTAAGTCAATCTTGCGAAGAGAGCATCCTGCAGTTTCAGCTCTAACGTTTTCCATTTTTCCTGAGTAATTTGTCCGGTCAATGCTTTCCATTCTCGCTGGCCACTGTTTCGCTTCCAGCGGACCGTTGCCATTCAGTTGCAATTCCTTCTTCGATTCGGTAAACATTTCGTGAAGTTTCTCCGACTCTTTATAGGTCATGTTTGCTTGCAAGCAAATCCTAGCAAAGCCTCCTTCAC
Organism: Bactrocera neohumeralis; assembly: GCF_024586455.1. Taxonomy (NCBI): domain Eukaryota; kingdom Metazoa; phylum Arthropoda; class Insecta; order Diptera; family Tephritidae; genus Bactrocera; species Bactrocera neohumeralis. The sequence goes on along the minus strand of NC_065923.1, from coordinate 41,258,993 downwards.
AGCAGAGATATGGTGACGTTTGGACTAATATGCCAGTCTGCTTTTTTTCCTTTTCGACATCCATACTGAGTTTTGTTTTGAGTGAACCTCTAACCCTAGCGTTTTATATTTCTCTATCAGGTACTTTATTAGCTATAGCTAAACGCATCCTGTCCTTCATTGTCGTCTTCAAAGCAAGTTAACAGGAAGAGGAGAATGGACACGTACAACTGTCTTAGCTAGACGCAGCCTGCTCTCCAGGCTAGAAGCTAGTCCAGATGCCAAAACGTGATGATGTCTGCATCGAGTATGTCCGCCGGCTCACATCCGACTAATCACTCAAGAAAATTTGAAAAATATACATAAATGTGTTGAGCAAGTCGTGTTTAAAGATAAACTGATGGAGCTGATTGAACTGAACGTCTACACTTTAGAAGGCTATAACTCAAAAACTATTTGAGATATCGAAAAATTAAAAAAATGCTTTTCTTAAATCATAAGTGTGCCTCTTAAGGTCTTAAGACATACTTGCTGGAGAGAAGCTAATCGGATTTTTTCTAAAATTATTATATACGAACTTTTTTGGTTGTCTAGTATGCATGACACCAGCAGCTGGCAGGCAATTCAAGGACAACCGCTTTGATCTTTGGTCTGGCGGCAATCAAGGTTGGGCTATTTTAGATACAATTGCGATACTATGAACAATATGGCGAAGGCTGTGTCGGCCGGCAGGGTTCACACTTTGAGTTGCTCAATGTTTTTATAGTGAGTACGTGCAAGCAATTTTCTTTATAAAATATAACTTCACAAATCAAAAGTATAAAAAATGCCGGTGTGTGTCTGCATTGCTGTAGCTTAGCGAATGTTTGGAAAGGCTTCTGCGCAGATATTTATCCAAAACAATGTGGTTATTAAACTAATTGGGTGTGAATTAAAGAAATCGCTTTTTGATATGCCAAAAGTGGAAGTATAATTATTATTTTTAGCCCAAACCAAAAAAAAAAAAACGGAATGAAGAAATCTATTTATTTAACAATTTTTTGTTGATGTTCACACTTAGGCACACATGTTTTCATAAGCAAAACAGCTTTTGTTTTTGAATAGAAAAAATCAAACACATAAACTCTGCTTTTAAATGATTTTTAATTCCTTCGATTGAATGCAGATTGCTTGCGACTTGCATACACATATATATATATATACATATATATATACTAAATATATAAATGCATATGTGCAAATAAAAGCTAATGCACACATTTCCAAACTCATTAGTTATTTGCATTTTTCAAGACCACAAAACAGAAGCACTGCGCTAATTTATTATATTTGCATAAATTACTTAGCGGTTATTCCTCTTTTGATCAATATTAAGAGAATATGCAAAGAGAATAAGAAATGCATGAGCACATGGCATCTGTTTAGGGTATTCTGCACAGCGTAAATGCCATCTTGAAAAAATTCGCAAATTGCAACATTGAACAAATTCATTTTTGTTTTCGTAAGCTTCGTCTTTATAGGCGTAGACACCGCGCCAGTCGTTCCTTCTTTTCACTGTTTGGTGCAAATGGGAGATTCCAAGTGAAGGCAGGTCCTTTTCCACCTTGTCTTTCTAACGCAGTGGAGGTCTTACTTTTCCGCTGCTTCCGGTGGGTACTGCGTCGAATACCTTCAGAGGTGGAGCGTATTCGTCTATTCGGACGACAAGATCTAGCCAGCGTAGCCGCTGTCTTTTTATTCGCTGAACTATGACAATGTCATCGTATATCTCACACAGCTCATCGTTCCATTGAACTCGCTATTCGTCATGGCCAACCATAAATCTTCCGCAGAACTTTTCTCTCGAAAACTCGTATCGTCGACTCATCAGATGTTGTCTTCGTTCACGCTTCTGTACCATACATAATAGGGAATTATGAGTGACTTATAGAGTTTGGTTTTTGTTCGTCGAGAGAGGACTTTACTTCTCAGTCCGAATTAGCACCTGTTGGCAAGAGTTATTCTGCGATAGATTTCAAGGCTGACGTTGTTGTTGATGGTAATGCTAGTTCCAAGATAGGCGAAATTATCGACGACCTCGAAGTTATGACCGTCAAGAGTGACGTGGGAGCCTAGTCGCGAGTTTGATGGCAGGAGATATTTCGTCTTGCTCTCGTTCACACCGGACCTATTTTCCTAATCCATTCTGGAGAAAGCAGAACTAACGGCGCGGTTGTTGAGGCCAATAATATCAATATCATCGACGCATGCCAGCAGCTGTACACTTTTGTAGAAGATGGTACCTTCTCTATTTAGTTCTGCAGCTCTTATTATTTTCTCCAGCAATAGATTTAAGAAGTTGCACAGTTGCGCGAAAGGGAATCGTCCTTCCCGATTCTGACGAAGCTTTTGGTATTGCTCAACGCCAGTTTACATAGCCGTATTAGTTTTGCGGGGATACCAAATTCAGACATCGCGGTATAAAGACAGCCCCTTTTCGCTCGGTCAAAAGCAGCTTTAAAATCGAGGAAGAGGTGGTGTGTGTCTTTTCACGCACCTTTTCCAAGATTTGGCGCATGGTGAATATCTGGTCAGTTGTTGATTTTCCAGGCCTGCAGTCACACTGATAAGGTCCAATCATTTCGTTGACTTTAGGCTTTCATCTTTCACACACTAAGCTCGATAAGATTTTATATGCGATATTAAGGAGGCTTATCCCACGGCAATTGACGCAGATTGTGGCTTCCCCCTTTTTCTAGATTGTGGATTGTGGAATGGCACAATTAAATTTCCATCATCGGGCAGCCTTTCCTTGGACCAAATTCTACAAAGAAGCTGACACATGCTCCTTATCAGTTCTCCGCCGGTAATCCGTTGGCCCCCGCTGCTTTGTTGCTTTTCAGAAGGCTAATTGCTATTCGAACTTCCCCATGGTCGGGTAATGGAACATCTGCTCCATTGTCATTCAGTGTTCCCTCCCTAATTTAAGTAAGCTCTGATCATCAGTCACTAGATCACGTCTTAGGTTCTACCAATAGTATGCTTCGGTCTTGAAACCTTCAGCGTCTCGCTTCCCTTTCCAATTTCGGTATCTATTCCATCCCGTACGTGTTGTGATCGTTTGTAACGTTGCTGTAGGTAGTCTGTTTTCTCTTCACTGCGACACGGCACTCCTCATCGTACCAGCTGTTCTTTTGCTTTTTACGAAAATCAATAGTTCCTTACTACTTTTGTATATCGAACGTAATTTTTATAATTGACTGCCTATATACAATAACTGCTGTAATACTCGTATATTGTATTTTTTACTCTTCTCACTTTATAAAAAATTATTTTGGTTAAAAAGTTGGATAACTCCTCCACGATTCCGGCTGCTTGGCATATCAGAAACAAATAAATTAGCGACGGTTTAACCTGTAAGCATATCTGCACGGAATGGACTACATATAGTATAATGAATTGAGAAGAAAATTGCGAATTTTGCTTTTTTTTGCTGTAAAAAAATCGAATTTTGGGAATTTTCAATTGACAATAGATCATTCCCTGCATTTATATGTGCTGCGTTTTCCTTACAAATTTCAAGTTATTCGATCAATCCATTTTTGAGATACCATATGGAGTTTGAAAAACGCAATTTTGAGAAAAGTGCATTTAAAGTTTCAAGTCCGCCACTCATTGCTCCGAACAGCCTTTTATTTATTTTTATGATGTCATACTTGCAGAAAATGCAAAGCGCTGTTTTCGAAATTTGACTTCCCTTAACCATTTACGGGAGGCGCTTTTCATTTTTGGCTCTTTCACTAACAAAAAATTGGCATTTTTTCTATTCAATATATTATACATATTTATTATTTTACTTCGTTGAATATTCTAATTTATATTTTTGTTATTGCAGGATTGATCGTGAAAGAGAGTATTACGAGGATATCATGTCCAAAATAAATGGGTAAGTGATTTTGCCTAAATGTCTCAATCCTACATTTGAATGTGATATATGTATGTATCCTTCTCTCCATTTCAAATCCTCCTTTCATCGTACTTACACTGAACAGTGTATTAATGCCGGGCGGTGCGACATACTTCAACCAATCTCACGGCTATGCCGACGCTGGCCAACACTTATACGACATCGCCATCAAAATGAACAAACGCGGCACTTACATGCCTATTTGGGGTACTTGTTTAGGATATGAGTTGCTGGTCTATTTGTCGGCCAACGCCACAGATTTGCGCACCGATTGTTCGTCGTCGGCACAAGCACTGCCATTGGAGTTCGAGAAGGGTTACAAGGAGAGCAGACTCTTTGCTCCAGCTAGCGATGAAGTGGTGCAGATATTTAGCACATATAATGTCACAGTGAATTTTCACATATTCTGCTTTACGAAGGAGGTACGTATTTAAGATTATGTATTTCTATGTATGTATGTATGACGGGTGCATGTATGTTGGTGGTTTTTGTATAATTCATAATTAATCTTGTTGGTCATTATCGACCAAACTAAGTGGCTAATAAAAGGATACTTTATTAACGACGAACTGGGCATTCAACTAATAATCCACTTTAATTGTTATAATGGAGAAGTTACTTTCGACATACATATGTACATACTTCATATTGTACTTTTTGTAAATTTGTGTCAAAAAATTTTAAATGTAACGTATACGCACTGTAGAGCGTTGTTGGTGCGAATGAGTTGGAAAAAAAATATGATTAAAGTAACGGTTAATTGTATGTTAGGCCTGCATAAACTACAGCTTTAAAAAAAGCTTGAGTTTGATGACAATTTAATTATTTTTCTAAGCAAGAGATATCCTAAGAAAAAAATGTAGGCGACAAGAAAATACAAATTCTGAGAAATTGTATTAAATAAAAAACAACAAATGTTTTCATTATGTTTTTGAAATGATTTCGGGCAAGAGGCTGAATTAATCCCACTCGAAAGGCCCAATTTTCGAATTTTTTGCAGCAAGGTGTCCATCGTCAAGGGGTTTTCTGCCGAGACAAGCGACTTCACATAATCTCACCAAAAATAGTCTAGCAGTCTCAAATCGCACTATCGCTATACTCAGCGATCGTCAAGGGGCACTAAAAGCGATCTCAGCTTTGAAGTCAAATCGCTATTAGCGGAGGTGTGTATAGGAAAGTTGAACCGTTTATCAGTTTGCAACCGTGTACACCTGGTTTCGGTGCCGGGGCATAAAGGGGTAGTCGGCAATGAGCTGGCCGATGAACTAGCCCTGAAGGGGCCAGAACCATGCATTGCGCTGGGCACCCTCACCACAAAAAAGTTGCTCCGCATAGAGGAAAGAGTGGGGAGTGGAACGGCAAGTTGCTACTAGGAGGTTACAAGCTACCAAGGTCAAGCTCCCCTGTGACAAATTCTGCCTCTTTGTCGCGGTCTATACTGGAGACTGTAGGCTCAAAAAACACTTGTCAAACTTGGCCATAGTTTCTTGCTCAAACTGCCTTTTGCGACATAGAACAGAAAACTCCAGAACATCTGATTCCAGATTGCCCAGCAATTTGTAGAAGCAGGCTTAAGGGCCTAGGATCCATCTACTTGTATGTGGACAGGGATCACATCACCTCAATCACCCCCACTAAGCTCTTGGAATTATTCAGAGTGCTGGACCTTTGTGTCCATATATGGTATAAAAGAAGGCACAATAAACCATAGGCCGCAGTGAAAAACCTCAATTATTTTTTATCGCACGCTTTTGGAGGCCAAACTATGGATCGACGGCGCGAGATAATGCGCTCACCAAAAGTTTCCTTCAATAAATTGATTTTTTCGTTGGCTGTATGGTATTGTGGATAGCTTCATTCTTGAAGAAATATGGATCAATAATTCAAAAACAAAGCAGTGACTTTTTGAGGATGTCACGGCGTTTCAAAAACGCCTTGGGTATTACAATCCAAATGCGATAATTTTGTTTCAAAATCGAAAGGCAACTTCAACGCTGAAAACAATTTTCTAGTGATTGGATTGCTGGCCAAATCGTTTTGGGTCCATTCACCGACGTGCTTGATGGTTTGGATGAACTCATTCGCGTCCTTTTTCTCGAAAATTGTTCGATGACTATGCTAAGTTCCCTTTCTATATCTTCATTCAAGCTTTATTTATGCATTGTGTGGTCTATGAAGAGATCTAATGGAATTTAAAATTGTGCAGTAGTCTAGAAATTGAAAAATGAGCACAACAAAGTTCGTCGATTTGTTGCTGATGTATAAGACATAGTAAAAAGATAACCGATACTTTAGCATTAAATTGCAGGCTTTATTTTATTTTGTTCATCAGCTTCTTGCTATTTGTAAGGTAAATTCGTCACCACGTTGCCACTTTCGTACAAACCCATGTCTCCATGGCAAAAACTGGGACAGTCGATTATCAAAAGTGTTCTCTAAACCGAAATTTTCACTATTCATTCACCATAGACTGGAACAGATCGTAATCACTTGGTGGCAATATACGACTTCCGGAGCTTCTGGCGAGTTACTATAGATGTGTAGCCTGACTTTTTCCAGACGGAACACAATTTCCATTCTATCATCCAGCTAGCCGTTTCTGGGCGATTGCGTCCTTCAGAGGGTCCAAGTGTTGACAGTAAAGGTTCACAGTTTGACCAAAGGCGAGCAACTTATAGTGCCAATCCTATAAAACTCACATCAAAGTCAATATTTGCCAATTCATTAAACCGATTAAACTGCACTCCGAATACACTACAGTCCTCTCGTACTAGCACTACTGTCAAATATCGCTTTGCCTTCTATTAAGAGCACATTTATTATGAACCTACTTTTTAAATGCGCAATCTCTCTTCTAATTTCGATTGTATAAAAACCTAGCATCACTTTACGCACAAATGTCAATTGTATTTGTGTTTGTGCACATTTTAAGTTTAGTCAAAGCATGGCGCGGAAACTCGTAGTATTGGCTGTAAGCTTAGGGATTTAATTAAATTGTTTCGTATATTTTTAGAAACCATTTGCCATTTTATACCAAAGGTAATTTAATTGTAAGGCTTTATGCACATTTATTTTTGGTACTTAGCTAAATTTATACGATTATGTAACGTTTTATTTGCTCTATTTTTAGACTTTTGCGGACCACGGCCTAAACAATTCGTGGAATGTGCTGAGCGTAAATCACGACTGGAATGGCGCGGAATTCATATCGACCGTCGAGCATGTCAAGTATGTGAAGTTGCGCATAAAGGTTGTTCGAATACAAGTTTTTTGGTTGTAAAGGGTGATCCATTTCGAGGTTCCCTACTTTTATTTTTTTTAAGAAAAACATATAAACTACAAATTTAATGAGGAATGTTTATTGTCATTCGAAAAAAATTTTTTTAGCAATTATTTTGTGAAGATTATCTCTTTCATATATGGCCGCGGCTACGTCTCAGATGGTCCATCCGTTGAGTCCAATTTTCGATGACTCGTCCGAGCATTTCGACTGGTAACTGGCGAAAGACACGCGTTATGTTTTATTCCAAATCATGAACCGAAGCGGGATTGTTCGCATAGACTTTACTTTATATATCCCCAAAGGAAAAAGTCCAACGGTATGATATCACAGGGTCTTTGTGGCCAATCGATCGGCCAAAACCTGAAATCAACTGTTCACCGAAGTTTTGTCTCAATAAATCCATTAATTGATGCGATGTGTGGGAAGTGACGCCATTTTGTTAAAACCAAATGTCGCCGAGATCACGGGCTTCAAATTCAGGCATCAAATAGTCGGTTATCATGGCGCGAAAAAGGTCGCTATAGACGATTACGTTCGCGCCTGCATCTTTTTGAAGATAATGGACATTTGATTCCGCTGGTCCACAAACCACACCAAACCGTTGTATGTTTTGGATGAAAAGGCAGGCTTTGAATCTCTTCAAGTGGCTCTTCGTGCCAAATGAGGTAATTGTGCTTGCTTACATACCTATTGAGCCGAAAATGGTCCTCATCGCTGAACAAAATTTGGCTCGAAAACGTCGGATCTTCTCGAAACTTTTCAAGAGCCCACAAAGCAAAGCGATGTCGTTTGGAAAGGTTGGGCGGCTTCAGTTCTTGTACAAGCTGTATTTTGTACGCTTTTCAATTTAAGATATCGACGTAAAATGTGCTAAGTCGTTCCATATGTCAGTCCGAGTTGCTGCGAACAGCGCCGAATCGAATCTCCACGGTCGTGGTATATACTTACTCTCAGCCTCGACTGCTATATTTTCTTCACTGCGTCCTGGACCTGGTCCTTACGATCGAATATTATCCTATAAAGAATGCTGGGTCTCAAAATCGGGGATGATATTGCTGCCTTCGATAAAAAATTCAAACTAATTTTTGTGCAAATGTTGTTTTTTTTTTTAAGAAACATGTATTTGAACAACCTTGTAAATTATTCTTATACATTGCTGCAATACACTTATAATTTAATTTATTGCAGATATCCATTTTATGGCGTGCAATTCCATCCTGAGAAAGTACTTTACGAATTCATACCGAATCGAAATATTACGCACACCTCACAAGCGGTTATCGGCTCGCAATATTTCGCAGACTTCTTTGTGAATGAGGCGCGCAAGAATCGCAACAATTTCGCAAATCGCACCGAGGAAACCGATGAACTCATCTATAATTACCAACCGGTGTATACGGGCGCTCTGGGTTCCGCTTTCGTACAACAGTATTTGTTCGAAGCAAGCATTGCCGCCTCAACACGCAGCGCCGGCACAGCCTCTACGGCCGGCGCCATACTAACGCATTGTTTGCTGGCGCTAATTACGCTTTTTATTTTGTGCGCTTGGAGGCGTGTATGACGTCATAACATCTATCGCGTTTTTAGGCTATTCGGCCATGAGGGCCGATATGCGTGAAGCTACTCGCTCGCTTTATAGATTCATTATTACTGCTATCAACTGCTCCCTAAAGTTCCTACATAGATTTTCCAATAAAAGCAGCTTCAAGTGTGTTCACACACACACACACGCAAAATCAATTAAAAGCAAAGAGGCATTAAAGGACGAAAATTCACTGCTGGCATAATTTAATAATATTTCGTTATTTAATTTTTCACATCTAAAAGTAAGCGTAACATAACAGATTCTTACTAAGAGGTGTCTCCTGCTTTAGCTAGTAAATTACATAAATACAAATATACACCAACAAAACATAATTTTATAAATTTAGATGGAATAGTACACAATTTTTACCGCTAAGCAAAATAGAACGCTCCACAAAAATAACTTTCCCCTAACAGCAATTATTGTAAACGATGCTTCTGCGATTTATATGTTCAGTGGCAAATCATCAATAGCATTATCAGTACAAAAAGTAAAGTAATAAAAATTATAATAAATAAATAAAAAATTTAAACTGTGCAGCAAACAGAATAATCAAACATTATTCCTTAATCGTAAGTATTATAATTAAAGTTAACGGGATATTATAAATTGTGACAAAAACGCACACGGAAATTGTAATTATATTCGCCGGGTAAATGATTTTTCAAAAAAATTTATTTTGCTAAGTTGGTCGGACTCTCCTCAATTACTACATATCCCAAATATGAGCGCGATCTGTCAACTAGTTTATTTACAGCAGCTGTTTAAGTCGGTACACCTCAGTAGTGCATTGCGATTTTTACAATGGATTAAAATACAAAGCCTTCTAAATTTCGTCTGACGGGTCGAGAGATGTTGAAGCAGGCTTACGGTGAAGTTTTATCAAAAACACAAATCTACAAGTGGTACAAAGCCTTCAAAGACGGTCGAGAGATCGTTGAAGACATGCCTTGTTTTGGACGACCTTCGACCTCTTCATCTGATGAAAATATTAAAAAAGCGAAGAATATGGTGGTCGTCAGACACGTGTTAGAGAGATGGCAAGAGTGCTCCACATCTCTCGCGAGTCCGTTCGAATGATTTTGGGGGATATTTTGAGTATATATATACATATATATATGATTCGTTTCGATAAAGCTGCATTTTTTTTCAAAAAAAGTACCGTAAACAGGTCACTTCGGACCTGCTTGGTCGTGTGAATTCCGATCCCAATTTCATGGCGAGCATTATAACTGCCTATTAGACATAGGCTTATGAGTTTGACATGCAAGCAACTCAAAAATCAGCAGAATGCAGGGGAAAATAAATTTGTTTTTTTCCATATTCGTGATTTGGTGGATCATAAATTCGTTCCGGAGGGTCGAACGGTCAATAAGCAGTTCTATTTGGCCGCATCGAGACGTTTGCGTGAGAATATTCGTCGAAAACGGCCGAAATTGTGAAAGAACTATTCATGGATGATTTTTTCTTGTTCCTCAAAATGAAATTGTCGCTCCGTGGAACCCGTTTTCAGTCGATCGAAGATATAAAACAAAAATCCATCTCAAAAAGTGCTTATGAAAAGGGTTTAGAGGACCGGAAAAACCGTTGGCAAAAGTGTATTACATCTGGTGGGGATAACTTTGAAGGCGACACAGAATATTTATGAATAATTAAATATTTTGCGTTTTATTTACAATTTCCGGATACTTTTTTTCAGAAGAATTGTGTGAGATAAGTAAAATATAAGAAGAAAACTTAAAACTCTGAATTAAGAATACAAGAGTAAATTGAGTTGAATCGGGTCATATCCCTTGTCTGCTGGACTGTTTGAATGTTAACATTAGACATCGATAAACTTTTATCGATATTTTTACGATTAGAGTTACGAAGTTTAGTATTTCTTGTTCATATCCTGTAATCATATGCAATTGCGTTGTATGTAACGGAATTTAATTTTACAACAAGCTTACATAAATAATATATCAAGAAAATAGATCACACATAAAATTTATTAAGTGTATAATTTGGCTGTATTGTTTCGTACACACCGCAAAATACGAACAACGAAGCCCATCACCCACAGCCATATGGCGAACGTTACAGACTATTGATGATTTGATACAGCCTCTACAACTACTTAACGGTATACGAATATTGTATTCCGAATTTATTTGGTAGTCGAAAAAGTCTTTTCGTATTTTGTCAATATATGTCGTTGCACTCGCATATCTTCAGTGCTGCCAATCACATTGTGCCACATCATATAGTGTTGGTAAGGTGAGATTTTAAGCTTCATTTAACTAAAAAAAATTAAATTCGGGGAAGTTGAAAAAAAGTTATAGCTGTTCAAAAATATGTGAAAATAATGAAGAAATTAGCTATACATATTTTGAATTTTTTTTTTATAAAAAAGGGAAGAATGCCACGCAAGCCACCAATGAAACTTGTGAAATTTACGGAGACGATGTTGTATCAGTTCGTACAGCACAACAATGGTTCGCTCGCTTCCGCTCTGTAATTTCGAAATTTCGATTTACACTGTTGAAAGTTTTACTCTGATGGAATAATGCCTCTAGCGGAAATATGGCAAAAAGTGGTCGACCAAAATGTTTATTTAATTATTAGTATAAATAAAAAAAATAAGTTGAAGTTTGATTAGAAATACGAAAAGACTTTTTGGACTACCCAATATATTGTTTAAGTTAGTTGTAATGGCACATTTTTTCTAAATTTATTTGTAGAATGTTGCCGAATTGAGATTTCTCGGCCAGAAAAAATGTCGGGCCCGTTTCGACTTCTTTGAACCGATTTGTCATGGAAATAAGATAGCAATGCGTCAGTAACTGTTAATTTAGAAAACGCAAACGTCATACTATTAATATAAGAGCCCTCTGCTGGTTAAAGATAACACTAGTTTACAGTACATTTGTTGCCGAAGAAATTTTAGCTGTTGCTGACTACATATAATATGCTATTTCCAAAAATATAATTTAAATATTTTTATCAGCTCTAGTTTCAGAGTTTCAGCTATGTAGGTATTACACAGAAAAAAACATGAATTTATTAAGAAAAATTTTATTAGGAAATATAATTAATCATTAAGTTCTAAAAAACTTCGTTTTAGAGCTCTTCTCCGATGTGTAGACTTTGGAAAATGACGTATTAGAGATCAACAATAGTCAGACATCTTATTTGTTTTCCAGAAACCCTGATAGCGCTCTTCCATGACGCGTAAGTCTTGATGCATACGCTCTCCCTGCTCTTCGCTCATATCTCCTAAATTTTCCGGAAACCTCTCTAGGTGACTATGGAGGAAGTGGCGTTTTATACTCACATTGCATCCCATATTTTTTAATTGTAGCAGAAGGTCTTCTACAAGTTCAATATAATTTTCAGATTTTTTATTTCCGAGAAAATTCTGCATCACAGACACGAATGCTGTCCAAGCCTTTAGTTCTGACTCAGTCATAGAATTTCTAACTTGAGTATCTTTCGTAAGTTGTCTAATTTGGGGGCCATCAAAAATTCCGGCTTTAATCTTTTCCATAGTGAGCTGAGGAAATTTTTGGCAAATGTAAGAAAAGCAGTTCCCATCTTTATCTAGTGATTTTACAAACTGTTTCATGATGCCCAGTTTTATATGTAATGGTGGAAGGGTAATTTTGTTACGAGCTACTAATGAATTGTGGACTATATTGTGCTTTCCAGGCTCCATTTTTTCTCTCAAGGGCCAGTTTTTTCTCACCCAATGCTCTTGTTTAGCTCTACTGTCCCAAAGACATATAAAACAGGGAAACTTGGTATAAACACTTTGTTGACCGAGAAGAATGTTGACCATTTTGAAATCGACACAAATTTGCAACTCATGGTCATTGTATTTTATTTTGTTCAAGACTAGCGAAATGTTACAATATTCCTCCTTTAACTTTGTACTGTGGACAATAGGTTCCCCAGCGTATTTATTTCCATTATGTAATAGAATACATTTAAGGCTACGTTTTGAGCTGTTAATGAATAAACGCCAGCCGTTTGGTTCGTATCGCTTCAAGCCCATTTTTATCAACAAGTTTTTGATATCTGAACAAAAGGTGATGCCGTTTTCTTCGGAAAAATAACGCCGTAATTCTGCATCTCTTTCACATTTCAAATTTGACATGGATTACTGCTTAAGGTAATAACATAATCTCCCAAAAAATTGTCCAGATCGGATTACTATACAAATACTACAAACCATATACTACAATACATACAAACTGGACACATAGTTATTAAAAGAAATGCACCTGTGAAAGGTATATTAGCTTCGGTGCAGCCGAAGTTAACGTTTTTTCTTGTTTTTACATATATCTTTACGAGCCAAACAATATTTATTATCTCCTTGGCTGCGAGATGCTTCTTAAATCAAGTCTAAGCCATGACAAAATTATAGAAGTCATGTCCTAAAAGCAAAAATTTATTAAAAATAATTGTATTGTTTTGTATTGTTTTGCTTTCTGATTCAAAAACAAAAATTTCAAAGTCTTCAACCAATCAAAATGCGTTTTTAAGTGATAAGTGAAACCGAATAGTTTGTACATCAAACAAAAATACATCAAAAACAAGAAAAAACGTTAACTTTGGTTGCACCGCAGCTAATGTACCCTTCACAGATTACATTGGTGCCTTAGAAAATAATTTATACCAAATTTCGTAAATATATCTTGTCAAATGCAAAAGTTTTCCATACAAGAACTTGATTCCGATCGTTCAGTTTGTATGGCAGCTATATGCTGTAGTTAACCGATCTGACCAATTTCTTCGGTGATTATATTGTTGCCTTAAAAAACAATCTATACCAAATTTGGTGAAGATACATTGTCAAATGTGAAAGTTTTCCATACAAGAACTTGATTCCGATCGAGCAAATGAGCAGCTTCTTGAAGAGAAAATGACGTAGGCAAAATTTCAAAAGGATATCTTAAAAACTGAGGGACTAGTTCGTATAAATACAGACAGACGGACATGGCTAAATCGACTCAGCTCAACATACTGATCATTTATATACATATATACTTTATAGGGTCTCCGACGCTTCCTTCTGGGTGTTACAAACTTCGTGACAAACTTAATATACCCTGTTCAGGGTATAAAAATGTAAACAGAAAATTCATGAGAAAAACAAAAGACAACTGATCTTGACATTATGGATACAAACACATATTTTGTAAGATGAAGCACGCTCCGTATCAACACAACTTTCTATATTTGAATCATTGTGTAGGCAATTAAAATCATGCAGTACAGATTTTTTTGCTATATAATACCCGAGACAGACATGTAGTAGTAACAATACCAAAGGTATCATGGTATTCTGTTTACTACTTTGGTGACACACATGGCAATGTAGTAAACTGAAATACTACCTTTGTTTCATAGGCATTAAATATTAAAAAAAAATGTAAACAATAAATATGTAGTTGTGTGTTATTGAAAAAAAGTGCAATTATTTAAAATACTCTAAAGTTAATATATTTTCATCGCAAAAAAGCGATTTGGTTAAAGTCTCTCTAAAATCCTCATATTAAATGAGGCATTTCCTGCTTTTTCGGAAAAAAAATTGTGAAACATTTTTTGTTTTCCATTTCATTAATTAATTTTTTAAGTCATTTTGAGAGAATATTTCGAAGAGCTTTTGTGTAAAAGCTTTCAGCAAAGTTTTTTACCTTTTTTTAGCTGTGTTTATACAAATACCACAATGAAACATCGCAGTATTGTTACCAGCAAAATACTACATTGCTCATATGGTATTTTGCTGGTATTTGGTGACACACAAGTGGTATTTGTACCATATATGGTATTGTTACTACATGTCTGTCTCAGGTGTAAGACGTTTTGTATTTTCTATTTTGACAGTTATTTCAGATTTGAACCATTCACAATAATAAAAGTTGTTTTAAAACGGTAAAAGAAACTTGGTAGCACCGATTTCCATGTATCCATTAACAACGAAGCGAAGAAAGCATATGGCATGCTAGAATGAACACTTTGCTTTCCGGTCTTCTCTTTAATAAAAATGGCGATTTTTGCTTAGCAAAACGTAAACAGATGAGAGCTGCCTAACATTTTGCTTCCGTTTGCTTTGTTTCCCCTCAATTATACTCGTTTCATTCAAATTTTTTAATTATTAAGTCTATTTTAAAAATTTATGAAAGTGATTGCATGTTTCACAGTTTCTCTAAGTTGCTTCTTCTTATTTTTGTTTACATAGTATATGTATGACGTCGCTTATTGCAATTGTGCGCCTATCATGCACATTTCGATTAGAGAGCTGCGTTTAGCTCGATAACGGGCGTTGTAATAGTGAAATGCTGACCGCTGTTAGTGGCTTCGTCGGCATGCACTTTTATCCATAAGTATGTATGTATTTTATGCACGTGTGCTTGAATTTGGCGCCAATTTTTATAATGCACGGCATCTAGACGATTTGAAGTTCTTGATTTGTTTTAGTCTCGCGTAGAAGAACAAGTGAATAAGACCTGCATTCAACTGCACTTTAGTAAGTTCGCTTAAACATCTGTATCTGTGTGAACGTGAAAAGTGTTTCTGTATTCTACGTACATATATACCATATATTTTATTTATCTTAGAATTTGGCAACGAAATTGTTGTTTACATATTCTTGACCTTCGAGAAAACACTTTGCAGCGAATCAGCGCATTTTTTGACTTTCCATTTAATTTCGTTTGTTATTATATACATATGTTTAGGTATGTGAATGTATATATATATATGTATGTTAGTGTATATGTATGTATATAACAAGTGTCTTTTATTGCAATGTTAACGTTAGATATATACAAAATTAATAATATGTTAAGCAAAAATTTTATATAAATTAATATATTATATGATTTGATCATATGACTTAGTTACCTTATAATGTATAGCACAAATTTAACATATTGTTGACGTCAAGTGGAAAGTTGAGTCTTTATGCACACCCTAATGTATATATGTATACATGTGTATGCTGCATAGCAACGTTGAGAAGAATCGCTCACACACAATAAAAAAATGAGAGGAAAAATAATTTACGGTAGTTTTTAGGTCTGTAAGAGGAAGGGGAGGAGTGCGTAAATTTTTTAGGGTTAAAAACGGATCCTCTCCATTTTACGACAAACCTACGTGTCATTTATAAAAAATTGTACAGCACAGTTATACTACTGTGAGCAAAAAGTAGTAAGACTTTTCAATTTTAATTTCACGCGAAAACCCATTCTTCGAGATATTTCTTTTCTAAATTGGTATGAGTGTTAGTGACATCTGTGCCAAATGTCACATCAATGAATCATTTGTGTTGCGTATACGATATTATTTCGGAAGTACATAAAGTGTATTCGGCGATATTTACGATGAATGAAATTATTTAGCAAAGAAGTTCCATTAAATTTTGTGTGTGGAATCAAATTTCTGTATGTCATGAGCAAGCGTTTTTGATTAGTACAAGTTATTTAAAGAGGGTCGAGAACGTTCAGGACGGCCATCGCCTGATTTAGCTCCGCGTGACTTCTGGCTATTCGGTTTTGAGTAAATTGAAGACATTAAACGTGAATCGGTATAGAGGGCTATTCCGAAAATTGACTTTAATAAATGCTCCGAGGATTGGAAAAAATGTTGACACAAGTGTATTGGGTCCAAGGAAGATTACCTTGAAGAATGAACTAAGAATTTCAAAATTAATAAAAAAATGATAAAAAAATTGAAAACTTTTGTGTTCACAACGTTTTCACATAACCCTAAAATTAATGTGGAAATTAAAATAACGAAGTTTTTGGCTTATATTTTTTGCAAACTTCTTTTATTTAATGAAATTTGTGGTAAACTATTTCGAAAACATGGAGTAATTGTGGAATTAAAATATTTTTTCCGCCCTATTATGACTAGATATCGAAAGTAAACCCTATTTTCAGTCGAAAATTCTCATTTTATAACCATCTAACCTTTTTGCATAGTAACCAAAGTTCTGCCGGAAACAAATAAACCCTTAAAAATAGTTATGTTAGGGTATAATACAAGTAGACCTTAGATCGCGGTGCAGTCCTCATTTATTTATCCTATCTTAACTGCATGAATTGTGTAGCTAATAATTTTCGGATGTATTGGTATATTTGCAGGAATAATGAATTTAAAAAAACTTGAATGGCTCCTTATTGGGTGATAACTTGATGGTTACCTCTTGTCGTTTTGAAATCGATTTTGATGGTGGCCACTTGCTAATGGAAGAATTATGTAACTTCATTCAAAACACATGCACTTTCTTCTAGTTTTCTTTTTTTTAAACCTTTTCCTTTATCAGTATTTTCGTCCTTACTGCTGATCAAAACCGTCGGCTGTATTTTGTTAATAGGCTTTAGTTCATATAAAAAGTTTATAAAGTAAATTGACATTTTTGTGAGCGAATTTAATGAAAACAAATTCATTTACGGTTAAGGAAAATTATCGATTATGGGATTTTTTTCCATATGAAGTTCACCAAGAAAAACACAAATTTGTGAACTTTTCCATGGCGAATGACGTTCACGGGAAGTTTACGATAAGACTGAATGTATTCACTAAGTTTGGGTGGTAAAGCTTTACTAGTTGAAGAGATATGGACAATCAAAAAGTGAGAAGGGATGATCACACTCAGTTTTTAACAATTGAAGTTTTTTCTCCATACTTTCACCTACACCCACTTGTATCATACACACATAGTATGAAATGATATCGGCTATTGATTGACATATACATACATATGTATATGCATAAAATTAAAATAAAATCATTCGACATTTGCGAGTATTTGTTTTAATTTTTTTCAGGTTTATACGAATATAGATTTAAATACATTTAGCAACATTATGAATAAGCCTCTTATTGGTCTGCTGTGTATTGATCGTAAGGATAGTATGAGCCCCGACGTTTGCAGTTACATTGATGAAAAGAATGTCAAATATTTGGAAGATGCGGGAGCTGGTGTTGTGCCTATTTGGTATGTCATATTTTTAAAAATTTTATTGAAAGAACTATAAATTTTGTTTTTATTTTACTCCTCCTTCATAAACTGCTATACAAATTTACGTGCTAAAAAAGGATCAATAGAACTGCCGACTATTATGAGGACATATTAAGCAAAATAAATGGGTGAGTAACGAATTCACGGAACTAGATTCATATCATTTCCACACTTTAAGGAAAATTTGGGTTTACTTACAGAAATCTATGTTTTTATCGATTTAAATACTAAATAAAGATTTTTCTTACGCAGCGTTCTTCTGCCTGGTGGTGCGGTATTTGTCAATGAACACGATCCTGCTCGCGTGGACTTAACAAATTATTGTGTTACTGCCACTATGAATATTATACGGATAGCTCAGAAATTGCATAAGAAAGGTATTAATCTACCGATTTGGGGAACATGTCTAGGCTTTCAGCTTTTAGTACTCTACACAACCCATTTGGCGGATGCACCTTACGGCACTGATGTGCGCGACAAATGCGAGTTCATGAATTGCTTTTTATCAGTGGAATTTTTACCAGGTGATTTTAATCAGTTATAATCAGTACATATTTATAGAACTGCACATTAAAACTTGAAGTAAAAGCCACATATGTATATAACCAAAAAATCTATAAACATTACGTAGGTTGCCTTTTATATTTTGCGATTTGACAACTCAAGTATTGCAATCTGGCGACTCACAACTTTGTCGTAAAGTTTGACATTTTTGTCACATACTCAAAACGTTTTGAAATACGAGCGCTATTTGCGTTGTTTACAGTTACTTAAAATTTTCATCTCAGCCAAAATATGGAATTAAATCGCGAACATTTTTGCGCGGTTTTTTCAAAACTTTCGGCGTAGGTTATCTCAGCAACAGTGCTTCGATGAACTTAATTTAGTTTTTGCAAATACAGCCCAGCTAAAGACCAGTGTTTATCGATGGTATAGTGAATACAATTGGGTTCGTAGATCACTTCAACACGAATTTCGTGAATGTCGTCCAAAACCAGTTCTTGTTTCCAAGGCTGTTGATGCTGTGTGCAAACTGATATTGCAAGATCTTTATGTGACTATAGACATTAGCGGGACTATCATAAATTCAATATTGCATTAACATTTGATTGTATAAAAAAATTTTCACATGGACTCTCACACAATTTGTTGATAGTTAAAAGAAGACTTCCGTGTGATTGGTCGAGGGAAATGTTAAAAAAATGCGACAAAAAATATGACAGGTGATGAACCGTGGATTTATAAGTATGAGCTTTTCCTCACGACAATGCGAGTTTTCACACATCGATTGAAATAACTGCATTTTTGAACACTTAAAAAGTCGATTTGATGAGTAATCCACCGTAAAGTCTTGACTCGGCACCTAATGACTTCATTTTATTCCCGTACGGGAAAAAATTAATTAAGAAGTCATCGTTTTCCGAGACTTGTAAAGGCGAACACATGTTTTGGAGATACCTCGATTAGAGTGGAAAAAGTGCTGCATGTAAAAGTGTTTTGATAGAATAAACCACGTCCAGCACGTCGCGAAGAAAATGTAGCGGCCGTAGCTGATAGTGTACAAGAAGACCATGGAAAGTCGATACGGCGCCGTTCGCAGCAACTCGCACTAACGTATGGAACGACTTGGCGCGTTTTACCTCAAGATCTTAAATTGAAAACGTAGAAGATATAGATGGGGTATGAACTGAAGCCTCAAGACTTTCCCAAGCGACACTTGGACTCTTGAAAAGTTCCAAGAAGATCCGACGTTTTCGAGCCAAATTTTGTTCAGCGATAAGGCCCATTTCTGGCTCAATGGGAATGTAAATAAGCAAAATTGCCGCATTTGGGACGAAGAAAAATAAACGGTTGGGTGTTGTTTGTGGGCCGGTGAAAAATCGGTCCATTTTTTTTTTTTGTTTTTTGTTTAATAAAATTGAAAAAGGTAATTAATTACAATTACAATTTATATATACATATATATATATATATATAGCACTAGCGGTTAAGCCATCAGCTTATCGGTCCATATTTCTTCAAAAATGATGACGGTGAGAACGTAACCGTCAATCGTGCCATTATAACCGACTATTTGATGCCTGGAATTGAAGTTCGTGATCTCGGCGACACGTTTTGGGTCAGTCTATTGGCCATCAAAATCGTGTGATATCGCACCGTAAGACCTTTTCCTGTCTGAATAAGTCTAAAGTCTATGCGGAAAATTCCGTCTCGATTCATTAGCGAAACATTACGAGTGTCATTCGCCAGTTACGAGTCGAAATACTTAAACGAGTCATCGAAAATTGGATTTAGCGGATGGACCATCTAAGATGTAGCCGCGGCCGATATTTGATAGAGATAATCTTAAAAAGATAAAAGCCGAAGAATGTTGTTCCGAATGATAATAAACATTCTCCATTAAATTGGAAGTTTTTGGGTTTTTTCTTTGAAAAAGTAGGATATCTAGAAATGGACAAACCCTTAATGTGTTAAAAACATAAGGAGAATTTGAGTTTTTTGAAAAAAAAAAAATGTTTACTCATTTGTTCTCATTAATTTAGTCGCCTTAAAAGCAATCCCCATCTGATATTATGCACATATGTCAAAATACTTCCGACTGCAAGATTCTCTTTATTTTTGGAAATAGGAAAAAAACACACAGAACCATGTCTAGCGATGATGGAGACTTGGGCATCGTTTCAGTATTGTTTTTAGCCAAGAATTCATGAAAAATAATCATAAAAACAGGTCGAATCTTAGCGGGCAATTGGGCTTTTCAAACTTGCGAAACTACCGTAATTTTTTAAGCACAACTTGTAATAATTTCTTACAGATTTTCGTGACTCACGACTTTTTGCCGATTTACCTGTTGAAGTAGAGAGCATTATGAAGAACAAACCATTCGGTCACCATCGCCATATGTATTGCGTAAGCCTTAAGGTAATGATAGCTACAATTAATTACTTTTCTTTTCAACTCATTTCAATTTAAAACCTTATGGCTCTCAAAATAGTCCAAAGTGTAGAACTGTTTTCCACTAACTGTTTGTTTAAAAATTTTCCATAAAGACAGCAGAAAGTTTCAATGATGTGTGGCATATATTGGCGAAAAACGAGGACGCGAAGGGCTTAGAATTTGCTTCCATTATCGAACATCGCAGGTACTCGTAATTGCATGCTTACTGTGAATTAATTTTTAATTCCTACAAAACTGTCCACTTTTAGATATCCGTTTTTTGGATCGCAATTTCATCCAGAATCGGAATGCTCGTCAGAATGCAACAAGGTAAAAGTGTACTTGGCGAAGTTTTTTGTGGATCAATGTCGGAGCTGTGGCAATCGTTTCGAAAGTGATGAGGAAGTGCGGCGTCATTTAATACAAAATTTCCCTGTTACCATTTCTGGGAAGTCTACTGTACGAGTATTTCGCGACTCCGTCGATTACCCTCAAAAAGAGAATCTACAAATATTTCCGGTGAAGTCACTCTAATGTTTATAGCGTGTTTGAGTTTTTTATGTGATTAAATATGAAATTTTGCTGACTGTTTCTTCTACAATAAAAGCAATAGTTAAGAAAAGATAAATAAAAATATATACCTTTATATATTAATTAAATAATTTAAGTTTATAATTTAGAGATTAACTTCTGATAATGATTCTGTGGTATTTATAAAAAATGTAGCTTTAATAAATAAGAAAATAAAATAAACTCACATTTTCTCCTTTTTTCTTCAAACTATTTACTAATCGCTCAACTGTATAGATGAAGTTAGCATATACTCGTATACAGACAAATTTACTACAATCTCATAGCTGACCTCTGTGAATTCAGATCTGAAATATCAGCCGATTGAGAGTTTAGTTTTGTTTCGACTACATTCCCGACCATGAAGAAGTTCGAATAGTAATTACCCGTATGACAAACAACAAAGCAGAGGCCGATGGATTGCCGGC
Source organism: Bactrocera neohumeralis (assembly GCF_024586455.1). Lineage (NCBI taxonomy): Eukaryota > Metazoa > Arthropoda > Insecta > Diptera > Tephritidae > Bactrocera > Bactrocera neohumeralis. The sequence goes on along the minus strand of NC_065923.1, from coordinate 41,237,249 downwards.
CCAGATATTCAAATATGGGGGGGGAAGAACTGATAAAGAGCATACATCAGCATGTCCGATGATTGGAATTTAAGTGTGCTCTGCCAAATCCACAAAAACGGAGACCCCATAATCTGCGTCAACTGCCGTGGGACAAGCTTCATCAACATCGCATATAAGGTTCTATCGAGCGTACTGTATGCAAGATTAAAACCCACCGTCAACAATCTGCTTGGACCTTATCAGTGTGGATTTAGGGCTGGAAAATCAACAACTGACCAGATATTCACCATGCGCCAAGTTTTGGAAAGGCACCGTGAAAAGTGGATCGATCACACACCATTTCTTCGTCGATTTTAAAGCTGCTTTTGACAGCATGAAAAGGAGCTGCCTTTATGCCGCGATGTTTAAATTTGGTATCTCTGCAAAACTAATACAGCTATGTAAACTGACGTTGAGCAATACCAAAAGCTCCGTCAAGATCGGGAAGAACCTCTCCGAGCCGTTCGATACCAAACGAGGTTTTAGACAAGGCGCCTTCCTTCTAAGTGACTTCTTCAACCTAAGGTGCAATCTTCTATACGAGTGTACAGCTGCTGGCGTATGCTGATGATATTGATATCATTGGCCTCAACAACCGCTTCGTTAGTTTTGCTTTCTTCAGCTTGGGCAAAGCAGCGAAGCAAATGGGTTGAGAAGTGAACAAGGCCAAGACGAAATATGTATCTCCTGTCATCAAACAAACTATTGTTGCACTCGGGTCTTGGCTCTCACGTCACTGTTGACAGCCATAACTAGACAATTCGTCTATTTTGAAACCAGTTACACCAACAACAATGTCAGCCTCGAAATTCAATACAGAATAACTTTTGCCAACAGGTGCTACTTCGGACTAACTTCTCAATGGCCTGAGAAGTAAAGTCCTCTCGACGAATAAATGCCAACTCTATAAGCCACTCATCATCCCCATCCTGCTATATGTTGCAGATGCATGGATGATGACAACAGCTGATGAGTCTTTTACAAAATCTGGGTTCGCTCCTTTTCAATGGATGCATATCGGAAGTTGATGGAATGTAATAACAACTTTTTCTGATAAGCTTTAGTGGCGTATATTAAATCACCTTCTAAAATATTTAAAGCCTGATTTGCTCATCCTTCTTACTCACCAAATTTATTTATATATGTAACTTAAAATTGTTGTGATATTTCTAAAAGGAGACAACAAACAGTTCAGCTCAGTTACATACTCTATCCCTTTAATATCTGTATTTAAGGTTTCTGAAGAGAAATTGCTTCCAAATGTCTTCCATTTCATTTGTCCTGAACTCCTATCTACCTAAAATATCTTCTGCCCGCGTTCGTGCGAATATTTCCGTAATTCATACCGCTTTCATAAAGGTGTATAATTATTTTACCGTTGTATTGTTATCTTTTTTATATTCGTGTAAAATGTGTAACTCTATATGTGCATGTGCTTATGCATTAATAATTATGACAAGTACTTTATTTAAATTACTCCGTTACACCTATTTAAGCATGCTCGCACGCGACGGTAGAAATTAGTTTGTAAAGTACACACACGCATAAATACACCCGAGAATAATGCTCGGAAAGTGGAAACCTGAATATACATACATAGGTATATTACTGTAATAAAATGTAAATGTACCGCAAGTAACGTGAGCCGCGCCGCTGAAACCGGAATTTAAGCAAGGGTATGGGTGCGGCAAGGCAACAGGTCAGGAGTTGGCAACAGCGCAAAAAGGAAGGAAATGAAAAAGTTAAGGGAGGAGATTTCTTAAACACGAAAATGTTTAACCGACGCAAGTAAGTATTAACCAGAGAGAGTGTGGCGGTGTGTGTGTGTGTGAAAAATTGTCTTTTGATTGTGCGTACTTTTCCACTTGGCGCTCAGATTGTGTCGACTTGTTGGCATGAAAAATGCCTTATCAAAATATACGTTTTTATTATTTGCCATTTTCTCGCCCTTCTCTGCCAACGCGGAAATTCACATGGCAACGATGTTGATTTGAGTGGAAATTGATTTCTTGAGACTGTTGCCGATGTTGCTAAATGTTTTAAAATAATCTTGGTTGAAATTAAAGTTGTGATATCTTTGCTATGAATTGAGTTGTATGTACATTCGTTTTTGTGGTTTTAAAGTTTTGACACACAAGCGAAAGTCAATTTAAGATGTTCATATTTTTATACTTTCGTAATACTATATTAAATTGCACATGGTATATTTTTCTTCACCTCGCAGCTGTCCGTAGCACCTAAAACTAATTATGCCAGATATCAAGTTTTATAAGATTATATTCATCGTTTCTACTGGCGTAGACACCGATATCGCGTTTATAGTCGCGTTAAGAACAGTGCGCCAGACGCTTTTTCATTTCGAGATACCAAATGCAGCCAGGTTCTTCTCCACTTGATCTCTCCAACGAAGTGGAGGTCTTGCTTTTCCTCTGCTTCCACCAGAAGAAACTGAATTGAAAACCTTCAAAGCTGGAGTGTTCCATCTGCACAAAATGATATTGTCAGTACGACCGCTGTATCTCGATTCGCTGAACTATCCCAATGTCGCCGTAAATCTCGTAAAGATCATCATTTTGTCGACTGCGGCATTCGCTGTTTTCAATGCTCAAAGAACACTCTTAAGACCGACTCATCAGCTGATGTTATTGTCCATGCCTCCGCACCATATAGCAAGGCGGGAATACTGAGGGACTTGAAGAGTTTGCTCTTTGTTCGTCGAAAAAGGAATTTACTTTTCAATTGCCCACTCTGTTCAAAGTAGTATCTGTTGGCAAGAGTGATCCTGCGTTGGATTTCAAATCTTATGTTGTTGTTAATGTTAATACTGGTTCCAAGATAGACGAAATTATCATCGACTTCAAAGTTATGACTGTCAACAGTGACGTGCAGAACTAACGGCCAATTGAGGCCAATGATATTAATATGATCACTATACACCAGCAGCTGTACACTCTTATAGAAGATTGTACCTTCCTATTCAGTGTAGCTTGAATTATTTTCTCTAGCAGTAAATTGAAGAAATCGCACGGTAGGTGTCTGAATCTCGTTTGATATCGAACAGCTCGGTGAGGTCCTTCCCGATCCTCACGGAGCTTTTGGTGTTGCTCATCGTCAGCTTATACTCGTACAACCATATTAGCTTTGCGGGTATACCACGTTCACAAATTGCCCCTAGGCGCAGTTCCTTTCGTACTGTCGAAGGCGGTTTTAAAATTTACGAAGAGTTGGTGTGTGTCGATCTTCCTTTCTTTCCAAGATTTGGTCGATAGTAGATTTTCTAAAGTCTGATAAGGCGCAATCAGTTTGTTGACGGTGGGACTAAGTCTTCCACACACTACGCTCGATAAGATCTTTATATGTCTTAATGAAGCTTATCCCATTGTAATTCACGCAGATTGTGCGGCCCCACGTTTTATAGACTGGGTAGGGCACACTTATGTTCCAATCGTTGGACATGCTCTCATCCGACCATATTTTGCAAAGAAGCTGATGCATGCACCTTGTCAGTTCTACGCCGCCGTAATTGCTGTTCCTCAGGCGGGTAACCGCCGTTCAATACTACAATCCAGCTTAAGAAAATTCCTCAAGCCACCTGGCTGACTCCGGATTGAAAAACAGCCAACAAGATAGATCAGGTTGTGATAGACGGAAGACACGTCTCCAGTGTTTTAGATGTGCGTGCGCTTCGAGGTCCTAACATCGACTCGGACCACTATCTTGTTGCAGCTAAGATTCGCACCCGCCTCTGTGCAGCAAAGAACGCACGTCAACAAACACAAGGAAGGTTCGACGTCGATAAGCTGCAATCACAAGAGACAGCAGAAAGAATTTCTACTCAACTTGGACTCCTGCTCTCTGAGAGCACTCGTCAACAACTCGGTATAAGGGAACTGTGGGACGGCATTTCAAACTCCTTACGTACAGCTGCAACCGAAACCATTGGTTTTCCGAAAATGCAAAAGAACAGCTGGTACGACGAGGAGTGCCGTGTCGCAGCGGAGAGAAAACAGAGTGCCTACCTCGCAACGCCACGATCGACCACAACACGTGCGGGATGGGATAGATACCGAGAGTTGAAGAGGGAAGCGAGACGCATTTGCAGACAGAAAAAGAAAGAGGCCGAAATGTGTGAGTATGAAGAGCTTGACAAGCTGGCCGACCGGGGTGATGCTCGAAAATTCTACGAAAAGATGCGGCGGCTAACAGAAGGTTTTAAGACCGGAGCATAATCTTGTAGAACCTCAGAAGTGATCTAGTACGAGTAACCGATGTCCAGAGCATACTAAAATTATGGAGGGAACACTTCTCCAGCTTGCTGAATGGCAGTGAAAGTAAAGCGCCAGGAGAAGGCTAACCCGATTCCCCAATCGATGACGATGGAGCAGACGTTCCATTGCCTAACCATGAATAAGTTCGAATAGCAATTACCCGCCTGAAGAACAACAAAGCGGCGGGGTCGCCGGCCGAGCTATTCAAACACTGAGGCGATGAACTGATAAGGAGCATGCATCACCTTCTTTGTAAAATATAGTCGGACGAAAGCATGTCCAACGAAAGCATGCCCAATGATATTGATATCATCGGCCTCAACACCCGCGCCGTTAGTTCTGCTTTCTCCAGACTGCACAAGGAAGCGAAGCAAATGGGTCTGGCAGTGAACGAGGGCAAGACGAAATATCTCCTGTCATCAAACAAACAGTCGTCGCATTCGCGACTTGGCTCTCACGTTTCTGTTGACAGTCATAATTTTGAAGTCGTAGATAATTCCGTCTATCTTGGAACCAGTATAAACAACCAACAATGTCAGCCTGGAAATCCAACGCAGGATAACTCTTGCCAACAGGTGCTACTTCGGACTGAGTAGACAATTGGGAAGTAAAGTCCTCTCTCGACGAACAAAAACAAAACTCTATAAGTCACTCATTATTCCCGTCCTGCTATATGGAGCGGAGGCTTGGACGATGACAGCAACCGATGAGTCGACTTTGCGAGTTTTCGTGAGAAAGGTTCTGCGAAAGATTTATGGTCCCTTGCGCGTTGCGGCGCATATCGCATTCGATGGAACGATGAGCTCTATGGCTTGTTAGCACTCCCACCAATAAGGAGATGCTAGCCTTACTGAGGGAAAATAGATCTTGCGACAGCGCATTAGCCGATTGTTACTCATTATCGAAGTGAAAATTTAATATTAGAATGTTATTGATTAATGGCGAAAATTTGTGAAATCGATCCCCGAATTACCCCAACCTCATTAATAAGATAAAAACGAAGTAAATTAAAAAAACATTATAAATTCTTTAATATGAAAACTGTCTACATCTATGTCATCCCCCTCAAAGTAACCCCCCTTAGCCACAATACGCTTGTGCCAAAATTTTTTCAACCCAACAAATAGTTGTTGTTTTTGTTTTATATGAAACAGTGTATTTATTACTATTATCAAGTGCTTATATGTTTGTATATCTGAATATATGTGTGTATGAAACCAAATTTAGTACGTATAGTATACATATGTAGCATGCGGCACTTGCCAATGTATAGACTGCGATATTCCTATCAAGCGCACCTCTTGAAATATCACACCAAGCAGTCAATTAAGAAACCTAATAAAAGGTGTGAAATTCCTTTACTGCGCCTACGCAATGTCGGCGCGCCTGGTAAAGGACCTCAGGCTTATCCACATGTGAAGCAACATGTGTACCCACATATTTATACCCTCAACTACCATATACCCTAAGTTTGCCGCGAAGTTTTTTACAGCCAAAAGAAAGCGTCGGAGACCATATAAAGTATTCATTTAAATGATTTACGTGGCGAGCTGAGTTGATTTAGCTATACATGTACATCTCTCTGTCTGTCTGTCTGTATATACGTCGTTTAGTTCCTCAATTTTCGAGATGTTGATATTGATTCTTTTTCTCTATAAGAAACTGCTCATTTGTCGGAACCGCTTATATCATAGCTGTATAGCATATAAATATGTATGTAGCTGTCACATAAACTGACCAAAGAAAAGCAAGTACTTGTATAAAAAACTTTTTTGTTTGACCTATAGTTATTATATTCTCATAGCGCGAACCTGTGAAGGGTATTACAAATTCGGTGTAGCCGAACTTAATGTTTTTTCTTGTTTTGTATACATGTCTACCTCCACACTAATATGACTTCATTGTCATCAAACATATCTCGCATAAACAGAAATAAATGTTGGTGACAAATTTTTGTGACACTCGCTGAATAAATTTACCAGCTGCTTACAGTTAGCAACATACAAATACTTTTATGTATGTATGTACATATTTACGACCACAGTATTGCTCATATTTATTTATATAGATTGTCTATAGTATAATTGCATTTAATATAAATTGTTGCGTCTGATTGGGAGCTTAATTATACCCTGATCAAGGTATGTTAAGTTTGCCACGGTGTTTGTAACACCCAAAAGGCAACGTCGGGTACCCTATCAAATATACATATGTATATCTAAATGATTAGCGTGACGAGCTGAGTCGATTTAGCTACATACAAGATCTGTCGCAAAAGAAACAGGACTGTTAAAAAAAACAACAAAAAATTAATATTTTTCAAAAGTTATATTTTTTTATTCAAAGTAGTTTCCTTGTTCTTCGATACAGCGTTTAGCCCGGTCAATTAGCATTTCAAATGAGTGTTTAAGGTCATTTTTCGAATGCTCTTGAGAATATCGGTCGTCGCCTTTTGGATAGCTGAAATGCCCTGAAACCAGTGTCCTTTCATGGGCAAATGAAGTTTTTCAAATAGGTAAAAATCACAGGGTGCCAGATCAGGTGAGTAGGGTGAGTGATTAATGGTTAATATGGAGTTTTTTGTCAAAAAATCAGTGACAAGCGTCGACCGATGACACCGCGCATTATCGTGCAACAAGCGCCAGGACCCTGCCTCACGGTATTGTGATCGAGCACGACGAATGCGTGACAAAAGACGCTTCATAACACCTGGCGTTTGGCCAGGTTGGACGAACTCTCGGTGTACAATACCCTCGGAATCGTAAAAACAAATCAGCATTGTCTTTATTTTTGACTTCTGAAGACGATCGACTTCTGATCGTCACAGAGGTCCTCACGACCTTCTTGAAATCGCTTAAACCACTCTTGCACATTTCTACGGGATAGGCACTGATCACCATAAACTTTTTTCATCATTTGAAATGTTTCAGTAAACGTTTTCCCAAGTTTAAAACAAAATTTAATATTTGCTCTTTGTTCAAAATGCATTTTACGACTGATGACCAAAAGCTGCTGTCACGTTTTGATCGATAACATCGATTGTAGTTATCCAATTGTCTTAAAATTTTTACGAAATGTCAATAAGAGATCAAACTTTTTATTTCATATACCCACCAATAGGTGGCGCCACCAGAAACAGTTATATTTAAAAAGTTCTGTTTCTTTTGCGACAGACCTTGTATGTCATTCTGTTTATTTGTCACTACACCAGTCCTTCAGGTTTTGAAATATCAATCTGCAATTTTTCACACATTCTTCTCTCCCTAAGAAGGTGACTATTGCACGGAATCGCCGATATCGTTCCTCTATAGCATATAATTGCCAAACAAGCTGACAGATCGGAATGAAGTGCTTGTATAGAAAATCATGAGGTTTAGCCTTGCACCGGCGTATATCCCTGAAATATAGAGAACCGCGAAGGTGATCATTATACCCAAGGCAGGAAGGAGGGACTATTCGTTGGCAAAATTCTTCAGGCCTATAAGTCTAACTTCCTTCTTTCTAAAAAGTATGGAAAAGATCGTGGATCATGAAATATATGTATGTAAACCAGCATGCTTACAGAGAAAGCAAATCAAGTAATATTGCGCTGTACCAACAAACTTCGCTGGAAGGAGGGTAAGTAGTGTTATGCGCCTTCCTAGACATCGAAGGTGCTTTTGGCAACAGGTCTCACAAAAGCGTAGCCAGGGCACTGGAGAAATGAAATGCGGCAGCACCGGTGAGCAAATGGATAGAGGCCGTACTGCGCACCGGAAAAGCTGAAACCACAGTAGGGGATACCAGGATTCGTCTAGGCACTAAAAGAGGCTGCAATATAGTTTTATTCGCCTCTGTTATGGACGTCCTACTAGTTTTGCTAACTGACAATGGGATCCGCTGTGAAGGATATGTGGAAGACATTGTTATTATAGCTAAAGGCAAATTCGAGGACACTCTCTGCGACTTTCTACAAAGGGATTTAAATATAGTTAAAGGATGGTGGAGTAGGGTAAAGCTGATCATCGTCCTGTTTAGGAGCCGTATGTCTCAGGAACCTAACCCTTGGTGCTGGAGAGGTAGAGAGCACTAACATGGTCTAATATATTAGTCACATGCTGGATGCCAATATGCGGTAGAAGCAGCATGCTGACTTGACTATAATCAAAGCTCCAACTATCAAAGCTACAATGTCTTGCATGGATCTGCGAGGGTGCATCGGGTGCTATGCGCATATGCCCGGCTGTAGCACTTGAAGTCATTGTTCAGCTCACATCACTTCGCCTAGTAATCGGGCAGGTAGTCAAATGCATACTGCTACAAATGACAGACAATTAACAGCAGAAGAGTGTGGCAGAGGTAAGGTAATCTCATCCCAGCGGATGAAGAAATTAAGTGGTGTAATACCATTGGCTCTTCTTTCAAGGGACATCATTAACAAAAGGGTAAGCTTCACCAAGAAGTACAAGGTTTCCCTTAACAGAAAAGCTAAATGGAAGGATTCCACTCTCGAGTTTCTACTCAGGGATAATACAATCAAGTGGTACACCGACTGCTCGAAAACATTGCTCTTTGCTATAAGTAGCTATATGTACATATATGAACGTATAGCCTGCATAGTGATAGTCAAGCGGTACTTAACGCAATCTCAGCATCAGCAGTGTAGAGAACGGCTAAATAGACTATCGGAACGTAACCAAGTGGGTGCCCGGTCACAAAGGAATAGTCTGGAATAAACTGGCTGATGAGCTCGCCCGGACCGCAGCATCCACTAACATGATAGGACCTAAACCCTTTATCGCGGTGGGTCCTCATACCATAAAGGAGCTGCTCCGCAAGGAAGAAGGAGAAGACAGTGGGAGGGAGGTATTGGCAACAACTCTAAGGCATGTGCCATGATAAGTTATTAGAGGGGGGTTATAACCTCAACAGGTTTAAATATTAATCAACCTCCCTTGAAAAAATCTCAGGCTACTTGTCGTATTCTACTCTGCCCGCTGTATGTTCAAGAAGTACTTATATAGCATGGGTCTATCTTCTTGTGCAAATTGCCAGACTGCCACAAGAAGCCTGAAACTCCAGAACACCAGGTAATTGGTTGCATAGCAGTCTGCAAACGAGGGATAAAGGCCCCTGGGATCCGTGTTTTCAATTAGGAATCAGTTCGCCTCACTAGCACTTTGAAGAAAGAAACTTTTCAGATCAGTAAGACATTTTCTGCATTTTGTGTTCTGCACAATCTCCAACAAGCACTGCTTGGGGCATAAGTGTACAGTTAATTTATTTAAGCTTGCAAAAAGTTGAGACCATGAAATATGCGTTTGGATAAATTTTGGTATACTTTTGAAAGTTACTAAATGCTGAATAAAAAAGAGTACAAAAAGAGTGTTTGATTGAAGATGGATTGTCATGTGAGCTTCATTTTTGACCTTTTGAAACAGTTATGCGACATTAAATGTCAATGACATCTACTATTTTTGCTGCCGTTCAGCCATCTACAAGCCGCAATGAGAAAGTTCAAAAATACATCACTCAAATCACTGAACTAACTTAAAAATATATGTCCTAACACACATACATACACCTGTTATTTTCTTATACAGCAACCCTAAAATATACACAAGGAAGAATTATATACACAAGGCATCCTAAGTTTGGCAAGCAGCAGAGCCGGCAGTTGCCACACGTGTAGCACGTGAAGCGTGCAGAAGCTTAAGGTGGAGATTTGTAATGTCTATTGATACGCAGACTTAAAACGTTACCGCGCAACCTAACTCAAATGCTCAGGCATTTGTGCGCCTAATTTCGTTAATGCCATGTACTTTAATATCAATGAGCGGCAGATCGCACTCTCGTGATTGCGCGTATAGAATTTAATCGCCATTAATGCCACTTGAGCATTTCCAGTTCTTCGTTCGAAGCATAGTCGGCGTGCATGTAAATATGTACACGTGTACACGTGGTATCCCAAAGTTGCAAGTGGCGAAACGCTTTGTCGTGGTATTCTCTTTCTTGTAATTGAGTATGTTTTTTTCCACTTCACGTCATGTAGCAAATGTATGAAGCATGAAAGTCGTTTTGGTAAGTAACACGAGCTTGTAACTGTTTTTTCGTGGTACTTTTATATAAAAAACAACCTTTTGGAACGGTTTCTGGAAAGAAATGACACGTTTTTAAATAAAGTATATTTATATTACTGTGTTCAAAAAATAATGTGAAATTGTTATTTAAAACTCTTGGGCATCAGAAAGGCAGGCAAATATTTTTTCTAGGTTGGTAGAACTGTCCATAACAATTTGCCAAACATTTGTCTGTCAAAAGATTTAATTATCTTCGCATTAAACGTGTTTTTGTAAATAACCAAAAGTGGATTTTTCGTTTTTTGTAATGGTGAATTTTGTTGAGCAAAGAACTTGCATCAAATTTTGTTTGCGGAAAGATATTCCTAGGCGTACAAATGTTGCGGAAGGCGTTTGGTGGTTAAACGATGGCATAAAAATCGTTTGTTGGTGGTACATTGGATTCAAAGCGGGCCGAGAACACATTAAAGATGAACTACGTTCTGGACGCCTATCAACCTTTACCAACGAGGGCCACTTCCAATAAATAAATGTTTTGGTACTTTAAAATCGTCGTTTGTCAATTAAAGGCCTCACTGATTGTGTTTGAATATCATTTGGCTCAGTCAAACCATTTAGAAGAATGTTTTCTGTCTCAAACTCGACTGGTGCCAAATTCTCTCAAATGCACATTGCCAAACTGCAGACGCCTTTTTTCCGAAACTATTTTTTTAGTTGGTTGACATGATTCCTCAAGTTCTACCTTTGAAATTTGTCAAAACTCGTTTTTATACATATCTTTATCGCGCCTGCCTCGAATTTTGGCAAATTTTAAATTTAAGTATTTCTTAAAAATTCGAAAAGGTCAAGTAAAAAAAGTTCTTTCAAGTCGATGCCACTTAGTGAATTTAATTTTTCTTTGCCAAAGGTCAATAACATTCCTATGTTGCAGTGTGAAAATGGGCGAAATCGGACTAAACCACGCCTACTTCCCATATACCACAATTCTAAATTCCTCTTGAAACTTTAACTTTCCAGCACACAAATAAAGAATGAGTTAATATGTCAGTATAAATTTGAGATGTGCCACCTTATGATTAAAAACTGCGTAAATTGAACCAAGACTTTACAAGCTCCTAGGTACTCAATAAGTGGGCCCAGTGCTTATCATCAGCTAATGCCTGAGATATATGTATGTATAATTCAGATGTTATAAGAATACGTTTCTGATAATAGTCTGCCTGTATGCTACAAATGGATCCGATTCAACCCAATACTTCCTTTAGCCCCCATATACCTAATATAAAAATTTTCGAACTTCCGAGTGACTTAACACCGCATACATCAACTAATATGTGAGTTATCTTTATACAATTGAGAGAGCGTGTGTTTATTATAACGGTGCATATTAGTGCTTAGAATGAATAAAATCGGATGAAAATTTACTCTAGACCCCATATAATTAAGCCTTTTGTACCTGAAGGTACTTCCCTGGCTTTATTCCTTGCAAGTTGCAAGATTATGAAATGTTCGGTTATACCCGAACTACTTACTTCCTTACTTTTTTATCTTAGTTTGAAAAATATCTAAAATTTATGCGTTTAGATCAGAAAACCCCCTACAATAAACGCAAAAGGCCAATGACTTTTTTGGCAGCTTTACCGGAAAAATACTATTTCGACAGTTGCGAGGAATGGAATAAACGCTGGTCTTATCGCACGTCTTATCAGACGGGGAAGGGGATTAAATAGAGTTGGAAGAATAAATAGAGATATTTCAATTCATCTCACTTTTTGATCACAGTGGTCTAGTGCAAATCTTCAAGACGACGAAACGAATTGAAAATGAATTATCTCTCTGTCTATATGGCCGTGCGTCTGTTCTTTGGCATCTAGAGGAGGATAGTATCGCAGTTACATAAAGTCAGACTTAACAACAAAAGGCCGCTAAGTATTATAAAGTGCGATAACTAGGTTTGCACTATGGTTAATAACAACACCCATCTCCCACCCATCCAAATTTCGATATGTGGATAATACTTTTAGAATGAATTAGCCAAAGAACATGGCACCGCTCCTAATTAGAGGAAATCTTATAGCTTAAATAAAGTTATGTCGACACCCTGATGTCACGTTTTATAAAAGAGCCAGATCAGATCACACTTTGCAAAGCCCTGGAGACCTGTTTGAGATAAGTCTGAATTTATTCCGAAAATATCGGAGTGAAAGCTTCTGAACAAAAATTAAAATTACAAGAAAAAAAGTTTATTACGGTTGCACCGAAGTTCAATACCTTGAAAAATACAAAAGGATCCTTACAAGAAGTTGATTTCGATCGTTGTATGGCAACTATTTGCTTATTTTCTCGGAAATTGCAGTACGTCATGAACGATAACCCATGTGAAATTATCTTCTCTGTTCTCTAATCAAATCCATTGATTAATGCGATGTGTGGGAATTGGCGCCGTCTTGTTGAAGCCAAATGTCATCGAGATCACGAGCTTTCATTTCAGGCATCAAATAGTCGGTTATCATGGCGCGATAAGTATCGCTATTGATGGTTACGTTCTCACCGGCAACATTTTTGAAGAAAGCTGGACCGACGATTTCTACGTTGTTTTTTCTGGATGAAATCCCAGCTCTTGCATTTCTTCAGGTTTCTCTTTGTTCCAAGTGTGGCAGTTTTGCTTGTTTACATACCTATTGAGTCAGAAATGGGCCGCTGAACAAAACACGAAGACGTCGGATCTTCCTGGAACTTTTCAAGAGCCCATAGAGCGAAGCGATGTCGCTTGGGTAGGTCTAGCGCCAAGCCGTTTCATACGTCAGGCCGAGTTCCTCCAAACGCGGCCAAATCGACTTTCCATGGATCTGTCAAAGGCTATTGAAAAAAGTACTTCCACTTGGATCGCTCGTTACAAGTCCGATGGAAAAAAGTTAAATGAATAAGTTGTAGGTAATAAAAATATCTTTTGTAACATAGCCTTAAAATTTATTTGAGTATTTCAAGTAACAGCGTTTTTATAAGTTTGTCTTTTAAGAATTTCAGTGCAAACTTACCTTAAGATTATTCGTTCAAGTATGGCTTTAAAGAACCATAAATAGTTGGAACCCACAAGCCACTCTGCTCAATGCGGTGAATTTATAACTTCCATTTAGTAGCTAAGAACATCTTATTTTAGAAACCACTCAAATTGCTTTCGCTTCTCTCCTACTTACAAATGAAGAGTTATGTTATTAATAAATTCCCTACATTGTCATTCTCATTTAGTATGCTCACATTTCCGCATCATAACAATTCTATTTGTTAATGAAAATCATAATGATGTTAAGCCACAGAGCGTCGACAGCTAATCCCAATTCACTTTAAGCTTCTACTCTGCGGTTAATTTACTTTAATGGTGGGGGTGGGCTTTAATTCGCTATCTAAAGCTCAACAGCCAACTTCGCTCCGCACCTTTATATGTATTTAAACTTAAACACTACCACAAACTCGCGCAGTTTTTGAGATTTGCGCACAGCACATTTACTTTTAACGCCCTTGTACTCATTTCCTCATAACCGAGCGCGGCGAAAAACGCATATAAATAGAAGTTAAAAATAAAATGAACTTTATATGGGAAATTTTGTAATTTCTATTTGATATTCCTATGACGTCACTGAAGACAGTATGTATGCAAATGCCAGTCATTTGGAAACTTCGGCGCGTGTATTAGAAGCTTAAGCATGACTGGCATGAAATGAGGCAGGAATATGGGTTGTTGATTTTCAACACGCACTGACAATTCTGCGATCTATTTTCATGCATCAGAAATATAGTGAAAGGGGTTGAATAAAATTTGAAGTCCTTCCTTTGGTCAATATTTTGACATGTCTAAGCAGACATTCATATTATTCAGCTTTCCAATACAAATATATACTTACTAGTCACTAGTTTGCAAATTTGTTTGCATTTTGAATCCAATTCCTTATAATCATACGTCTTTAAGTGTTTGTTACTTATACGCCGTGTTGCACAATACTTGGAATACATTATTATGTTAGAAAAGGGCAATATCTTTCAGCATTATTTGTGGTGTAGGAGCCTTAAATTTTTTTCTGTTTGGTTGGCATGACAGCTGTCAAACATATTCAATAACCTTACAGTCATTGACCAAACAATATCATATTTTTTCATTGTGTTGAAAATGTGAAATTTTGTACCCAAAAGTGATGATATGCGGAAAGCATTAATTTTTTTTCAACAGCTCAGAGATAATGATGCAGAAATGATGTAATGTGAGAAATGAAGAACGTGGTAGACCACTAAAAAAGTTTGAAGACGCCGCACTGCAAGCAATATTGGCTGAAGATAATACTTTGAGCCAAATCAAAAGGCAGCCATGTTAAATATTGCTCAAAAAATAATTTCAGACCATTTGAAAGCTTTGAAAAAGATTTAAAAGTGTGGAAAATGGGTGTCACATGAATTGAAAGACAAATGGAAAACCGAAAAAAAATTTGCGAAATTTTGCTTCAAAGACACGAAAGCAAATCTGCTTTGTATCGAATTGTCACTGGCGATGAAAAATGGATTTATTTTAAGTATCTTAAACGGAGAAAATCATGTGTTAATCCTGGATAACCATCAACATTGACTGCAAAAACAGAATTGTAGAATCCGAGTTTGTCGCGGATCAGAATGGGAGTCATCCTGCCTGTTTGAGCTCCTATTGACCATAGAGGTCCTTTTCAAACCACTCGGGTGGGGTGGCGGCACAGTGTGCGAACTTGGAGCATATTGCACAGCCGTAGATGCTCCGGTCGCAGTAGTGCAGTGACAGCGTGGGGCCATGTACTAACTCGGGGTCTACTGTACTATAGTTTTCCGATCTAAGCGATTTCTCGGAAGATTTTAGGGATATCTTCGAAAATAATCTCTGCCAAATTTCTTGAAGATACATTGTCAAGTGAAGCAATTTAGTTCAGTAACTCCAATTGATTCCGAAAAACAAACCACTTCTTGGTGGGAAATGGACATGTGCAACATTTCAGACCAATATCTCAAAATCGAAGAGACTAGGTCGCGTACTGGTACTGCTGGATAGCCAGACTGATATGACTAAGTCGACTTAGGACCTCACGCAATTTTTCAGAGTATGAAGCAAACCAAATATATATATATAAAATATATACTTAATGTATATAAACTATATTTTATATATTCTGGAATTATTATTATGAACTTTTGCTTGAAAATCATTTCAATGCTTTATTATACACCTTAAGAAAAAAGACATATACATAAAGAGTCCTATATCAGCTTATAATTTGGTATACATACAAGTACATGTGCTTGTGTGTATGTGTAGATTTAAAAAACGTCATCAGAGCTCGCAACTGAATATTAAATACCTTTAGCGCTGTTGACCCAGTTAGCGTTCGACGAACTTCGTGACAATGCCTATAAGTATGCTTGCATATAACACCCAGCTCACCTCTATTTCCGAAGCCTTGTGCAACTATTACATATATAAT
The DNA here is from genome assembly GCF_024586455.1 of Bactrocera neohumeralis. Lineage (NCBI taxonomy): Eukaryota > Metazoa > Arthropoda > Insecta > Diptera > Tephritidae > Bactrocera > Bactrocera neohumeralis. The sequence goes on along the minus strand of NC_065923.1, from coordinate 41,221,406 downwards.
GTATGTATATGTATATATATGGTATATTATATAGGGTATTTCGTTGCACTTGCATTTGCGAGAGCAGTGTACAGTTCAACCATGCAACGAGAGAGACAAGCCTCATGGTACGAGGCTGCGCAGCTCTTGCTTCAGCGAATTTTTATTGTGTGGGATCGTTGAACTCGCCAAGTGCAACGTAAATGGCCGCAAGGACTTGTGCCCAATACACAGTTATACATGAAAATGCATATGCGGGCGCTGCTTGTGCAATTAGGCCAGTGACAGAGAGAATATACTCGTGACGAGCGAAATGTAAATGCCATCGTGTGCACTTATTCTGATGGGTGTGTGTGTGTGTGTGCTTAACTAACGGAATGGCTTTGTAGGTCACTTCTAATTTGAAATTTATATTTTTTTTGTGACGTAGAGCTTACGTACTGTAGACTGTAATTAATTATATGTATAGTATATGACACTATTAGTATATTTCGGCAACGCTATATGCTTTTTATAGCCTGAATAGAGTATATTAAATTGGTGTTACCAACACCCAGAAGGAAATGTCAGAGTCTCTATAATATATGTATATATAGTACATATTAGGGTGTTGTTTTTTTTTTTTTTGAGCTATTAATTTTTTTCAATCCCGTCATGAAATTTCATTGGAAATACCCTAAATTTTCCATTGAAAACACTTGACAATCGTGATTTTGTATCTTTAAATATCTATAGCTCAGAGACATTTTATTGCATCGCTTTGATTTTAGTCAAATATTCCTCAGAATTGAACACTCTACAAAAGTGCCCATTGCGACAAAGTCGAAACTCACACAGGCGAGGTAGTACGGGGGGTCTAAACCTGATTTTTCCACGAATTTCGCATTTTTTTGTATATATCTCGTAAATGACAAGAGCTATAGAAAAAATGTAAATGACAAACTTGTAGGAAATTTTATTTGCTACAAAAAAGATCCGAGAGCAAAATCGCTGTCACTACTACATCTCGAGATATTGGGATTTTCAAAGATTTTTTAATACATACCATCTATGAAAATTCTATAAAGCCTTACTTAAAAAGCCGAATATCTCGGGAAGTATTAATGATAGCGATTTTGACCTCGGACCTTTTTTGTAGCAAATAAAATTAAAATTATCCCATACAAACTATTCAGTGTATAAGGAATATTTTTTTTATATACAATTGTGATTGCAAATGTGTTGAGTTCGTGGAAGACATGTGAGAGGCGCAGCTGTTTGGATCATTCGGAGACGAGTCAATGAGGGTTTGTAGATACCCTGCTCAAGGACATTAATCTTTTATTGCGTTGTTGCAAAGAATGCGTGCGATCAAAGGAGTTGATATCCTTTGCTCCAACCTTCCTGGAGCTAAAACACCACATTCAGAAATGGGTATATCATTATTAATAGCAATTTCTTCACAACGAATTGCTTCTTTCTAGTATCAAAGGACTAACAAATATGAGCTTAGAAAGGCTTTAAATTTCAATGACAACTCCTCTGCGTAGGCACCGCGGCACCATCGACTTCACCCTTTCTAAACAGCAAATCATCTGAAGTCTTTTTGACCACAGCCCAGACCACGTGCGGCTGTATTTAAGGTATTCAACTGTCCAACATGTCTGTGCTATAGCTTTACTAGAGCTTTACTAGAGAGAGGATCCTGAGGCGAAGACTATAGTCTAGAATAAAGCAAGCTGTTAGGGGCATACTTAGAATCACCATTTTCGTTGCCATCTTGCAATAAGTATTCTGCTAGGCTAAAAAATCGCCCTGGGCGTCGCCCTGGGGGTCGGGAAACCTGAATGAGCAAGAGTCTGTCACTCACTTTGAGGTACTTATGAATAGATGTGGTCTTCTTCAACACTGCCTCACCTTAGCGAACCTAATTCAGTTTTCTTTTGCGTCGGGCTGATAGAGAAAGATCGCAGAGAAATCGAAATTTAATTTAAATTTTGCCAGTTTTACGAAGATATTAGTAAATGTCTTCTTAGAGACTGCCTTTGGGACATAAAAACTCGACTCAGTGAAGCGTATAATTTTGTCTTTTCTACCAAAAAATTAGTAGGGGTTCCTGGTATATTAAAATCTGACTTCTAACCTGACATTATTCAACGAAATTGCTTTATTTTTGTTTACCAATTTGTATATTATACATAAGTATATGACACTTTTTACAAAACGAGAATGATTTTAGTGAATGAAGCTGGTGCGAAAGCATCATATATACATACATATTATGTGAATAAATTTACACACACAGATACAAGTATGAGCAGCTCCTATGAACTTCATGCATTGAAGACGTCATTGTTTCAAGGGTTTAACCTATATAGCACCAGTGCCGGTATGCACAAGCGAGAAATGTATTAACAATACTAAGCATACTATAGGGTGATATATGAAGTGTGTTGCATCTCCGAGATATAAGTAACAAGATGATACAACTGCAAATAAACTGCTGGTGCAGACGCATATCAAAGGGGTCAAGACGTATTCAGATAACTACTAGTCGATATGTAAGTATGAGAACACGCGGGTATTTATGAATTAAAAAAATATGCATTCTCATACATACATATGTAGTTAAAGACAAGTATTAGTCAGAAGAGCCGACCGGTTAGCATTTCTTTTGTTCGGTTGGTTTTGGTATCCGGCAGTAGGCTTTCTGCTGCTCACATTATGCACAAATTGGGTCACGGCTATTGATGGATATGCGTCAACTAAAAGTACATTACTTGAACCCAGTGTATCTACTATATAAACGCATCACTGTATTCACTGTATATCACGAATGCGTATGATCTTTTATCTAGCTGTCAACAATACAACAAACGTGCTAAACAGTTATTCAGAATTTTTACGTCTCGTATATTATATATAGCGTGTAAAATGAGAGCATTGTATAGAAAACAATTTTCAAAATACTTATTAAATGTATATTATGAAGCGAAATTTTAGATGCCTTTCCATTTTTGTCCTCTGAGGGAGTGAATAAATATTTAATTATTATTTTAGAGTGAAATATAAATTCAATTTGGAAAAAATAATTACTGGAAACCATAAATAATTGATTGGATTAAAAACTCTATTGAAATTTAGTTGTAATGTACCACTGAATACCTGTAGCAAGCGGCACGAAATCGACTCTAATACAGGGTTTGATAGTTCTTAAAAGTTTTTAAGGGGTTACATGGGTTTACGGGTTTCAAAAAATCGATTTTTTATTATTTTATTAAATTCTATAACATCTGTAGAATATGGTTTTAAATTTTCAAGTTGAACCGAGTAATCGTTTCAGAGATGCAGCCTTGAGAGCTTGTGCGCTCGAGTCTAGCTAGGCGAAGTGCACCGTCTTTAAACGCGTTTTTCTCGAAACTGTGTTTTTGAAGTCACTTGGCAAGATTTTTCGAGAATTACTCAACCGATCTTAATGAAATTTTACACAGGTCTTTGAGATACAATTTTTAAAGACTTTGATGAAGATTTTTTTCAATTAGAACTATTTGAAAAATTATGTGGCGAATGAAACACCACATTTATTAAAACGTTACAAAATATTTATTTAAAATCACTTCTATTCTTGATGGCGTCTATCAAAAGAGTGACGCTTCTAGAAAGAATAACTGACAAAACCGTGTTGCCAGATCTGATACCTCTTGTCTGTGTACCCACAGAATAATTGACAAACAGGGTTGCCATATGGGAGTGCCCACAGTACTCCCCCCAAATAAAGACTTGCTGGACTTCTTGAGGTTGAGTTTCAATATCAGATTTTAGCGCGGGTGCAAATGTTTCAGGTACTTTGGTGCATGGGAAGGCTGGTTGATGTACGTGGCGAATTCGTTGGCTCGGTGAGAATACGTCTATGTGGCGTGTTGTGGAATACTTCATCATTGGCCAAATGAGCTGGTCTTAGGCGCTCGATGCTTACATTTATAACCTTGCCGTTAACCTCGATGGCAAAAACACGTTCATCAAGTCTTTTGATCACTTTGTGTGGGCCTGAATATGGCTGGTCAAGTGGTCGTTTAGTTGCGTCGATCCTCAGGAATACATGTGTGCATGTTGACAGTTCTTTCAAACAGAACGTTTTCTGACGGTAATGGTGCGTTGACGGAACTGGTCTGATTTTCCTCATATATGAGCGAAAACCTTCAAGGAAGAACTGGGAATCTCCCGGTGGATCTCCGTCTAAAAAAAATTCGCCAGGAACCCGGAGTGTTGTCCCATATAGATATTCTGCTGGTGATGCCTTTAAGTCTTCCTTGTAACAAATTCTCAATCCCAATAATACTGTTGGTAGAACCTGAGTCCACTGAGGGATTTGATGACACATGATGGCGGCTTTGAGCGTGCTACCTTTCTACTAGACCGTTGGCTGCTGGGTGGTATGCCGTGGTGCGAATACGTTTGCCGCAAACTAACCGTAAGAGCTGTAAAAAGCACACTCTCGAATTGGGTACCTTGATCGGTAGTGAGTAGCTTGGGGCATCCGTAGCGGGCGATCCAATGGGATTTTCTGGGACAAAATATTTTGTCTGCCAGAAATCCAATTTTCCATTTTTTTCATGTAGTTTTTGACTACTTTTTTGTAGTTTACCGTTCAAATTATTAATATGTCTGCATATCGTACTATATGCTATATACATAAATTCATACGTACATACATCCAAACTTATATACATGCATACTAAATAAACTCCTTGCACATCCGTGACGTACACACCCCCTTCACTTTCTTGCGTCATATGCTCACTTTTTCAGCTGTATACACAATTTACCGGTAAAGAAACTCAATAACATTGCTATTTATTTAATTGGAATTTTAATCGACTATATGAACTGAGGAATTTCGGTTGGCGCCGGTTGCATAGGTTTGTGTCAGTGTAGAAATTTATTAAAAATTTCTACATGACACTATTAAACAATTTCGGTGCAGCGAATGCAGCCTTCGCCGTGAGGTCGAGTGAAATGCCGTATTCCGTTGTGTTTTTGCGGCTGACGTCAGTCATATTAATAGTGTTTTCTGGCATTTTATCGATTGCAACATAACAAAATTCTTTACATACATACATATATACATTATGAGAGCGCAACAGTGCGTATGAGTGATATTTTATGGAGTAAAAGTGTTTATAAAAGACCGGTTTCACGATAGAAAGAATTGAGTTTTAGAAAATTATTGAGAATATTGGAATTTCATATGAAAATTAAATACAACAAAAAAAAACGTTAACTAAGCTAATATACCCTTCACAGCTGCAATTCCTTTAAGTAACTGTATGTTCAGTTTGTATGGAAGCTATAAGCTATAGTAATCCGAACTGAACAATTTTTTCGGAGATTATATTATTACCTTAAGCAGAAATCCTTGCCAAATTTCATGAAGATACCACGTCAAATGCGAAAGTTTTCCATACAAGCCATTGATTCCGATCGTTCGGTTTGTATGGCAGTTATATGCTATAGTTAGCCGATCTGAACAATTTCTTCGGAGATTACATTGTTGCCTTAGAAAATAATATATACCAAATTTCGTGAATGTATCTTGTCAATTGTGAAAGTTGTCCATACAAGAACTTCATTCCGATCGTTCAGTTTGTATGGCAGTTATATGCTATAGTTATCCGATCTGAACAATTTTTTTCGGAGATTACATTGTTGCCTTAGAAAATAATATATACCAAATTTCGTGAATATATCTTGTCAAATGTGAAAGTTGTCCATACAAGAACTTGATTCCGATCGTTCAGTTTGTATGGCAGCTATATGCTATAGTTAACCGATCTAAACAATTTCTTCGGAGATTACATTGTTGCCTTATGAAATAACATATACCAAATTTCGTTAATATATCTTGTCAAATGTGAAAGTTGTCCATACAAGAACTTGATTCCGATCGTTCGGTTTGTATGGCAGTTATATGCTATAGTTAACCGATCTGAACAATTTCTTCGGAGATTACATTGTTGCCTTATAAAATAACATATACCAAATTTCGTTAATATATCTTGTCAAATGTGAAAGTTGTCCATACAAGAACTTGATTCCGATCGTTCAGTTTGTATGGCAGCTATATGCTATAGTTAACCGATCTGAACAATTTCTTCGGAGATTACATTGTTGCCTTATAAAATAACATGTACCAAATTTCGTTAATATATCTTGTCAAATGTGAAAGTTGTCCATACAAGAACTTGATTCCGATCGTTCAGTTTGTGTGTTACAAACTTCGTGGCAAGCTTAAGATACCCTGTTCAGGGCATAATTATAACTGTTTTAGAGTATATTCATTATTATCAGACTATTTGATATGAAGCTTTATAATTTGCAATTAATATATTACATTATGAAGCGTAAATTGGAATCAATAACTAAATTTTTCTAAGCTCATTACATATTAAGGAACTAATGCTCTTTCCGGCAACTTTTAGAAAATTATTTGGTAGTAATTTTCGACACTATTGAACCTAACCTTTGATTGCTGCGCTTTTGTCGAGCCTTATTTTTGGTTTTCATTGCTTTTGGCCAGTATCTTATGAACTCCCATACATTCTATTAATTTACGCCCAGTTTCTTTCTTATTTTAATGGCGTAGACACCGCTTACCCGGTTACAGACAAGTGTACAACAGCGCTTCAGTCCTACTATCTTTTCGCTACTTGGCGCCAATTGGATATTCCAAACGAAGCCATGTTCTTCTCCACCTGGTCCCTCCAACGGAGTTGAGGTCTTTCTCTTCTTCTGCTTTCCCCGGCGGGTACTGTGTCGAATACTTTCAGAGCTGGAGTGTTTTCGTCCATCCGGACAACATGAGCTCCAGCGTAGCCGTTGTTTTTAATTCGCTGAACTATGTCAATCTCGTCGTATATCTGATACAACTAATCGTTCCATCGACTGCGGTATTCACCGTTGTCAATGCGCAAAGGACCATAAATCTTTCGCAGAACCTTGCTCACGAAAATTCGTAATGCCGACTCATCAGATGTTTTCATCGTCCATTCCTCTGCATCATATAGCAGGTCGAGGATGATGAGTGACTTATAGAATTTGGTCTTTATTCGTCGAGAAAGGAATTTTCTTCTCAATCGCATTCACAGTCCAAAGTAGCACGTGTTGGCAAGAGTTATTATGCGTTGGATTTCCAGTTTGACATTGTTGTTGCTGTTAATGCTGGTTCCAAGATAGACGAAATTATCTACAACTTCGAAGTTATGACTGTCAACAGTGACTTGGGAGCCAAGTCGAAAATACGCTCTCGTTCACTACTAGACCCATTTGCTTCGCTTCTTTGTCCAACTTAGAGAAAGCATGACATTTAGCGCCGTTATGGGCAATGATCGGCGTACGCCAGTAGTTGTAGATGAGTGCAAAGCCGTTTTAGTTTTGCGGGGATACCAAATTCAGACATGACGGCATAAAAGTAGCCCTTTTCCGGATTTAAAATCGACAAAAAGGTGGTGTGTCGATGTTTTTTTCTTTTTCCTTTATACCGAGTTTTTGACGAGTGTTCTCAGAGAACAGGAGTGCAAATCGAGCAGAAAATCGTTCGGCTGTCTGTTGTGATTGCAGCTTCTCGACGTCGAACCCTCCTTGTGTTAGTTGACGTGCGTTCTTTGCTGCACAGAGGCGGATGCGATTCTTGGCTGCAACAAGATAGTGGCTCGAGTGGATGTTACGACCTCTGAGCGTATGCTCCGATGTATGAAGAAGTGTCTTCCGTCTATCACAACGTGATCATTCTGATTGGTGGCTTTTCGATCCGGAGACAGCCAGGTAGCTTTGTGAATTTATCTGTGACTGAATCTAGTACTACAGATAACCATATTTCGGGCCCCGGCGAAGTCGATCAGCCTAAACCCATTTGGGAATGTGTTCTCGTGGAGGCTGAACTCATCGACTGTTGTGCCAAGGATACCTTAGGTAGGCAACTAGGCGTTTCAGAAACATTTGTGGTACATGGATTTGCAAGCAGCTTCACAATGTATCCGCGCACAAACGAAATTTCGTGACTTGTTACTGTTACATACATTGTATTAGGACCTTAAAATGCATTGCTCGCGGGAATGCATATTTAACAGTTACCCATTTCACTGACGTCACGACATGGAGAACAACAGCTTTATTCATTAATATGGAAAGTATTTTTTTGCTTATCCTATTTCTTATGTGGCTGTGGAATATGAAAAATCCAACACTTTACAAGTAATTACACTTACTCACTTAAGCTTATAGCAGAGGAAGGTCACTGCGACACTTTTGCGCACAAATGAGTTTAAAGGCCACTAATGCTTAGAAAATGCGTTGAAATAAGTAGGCTCATCTGTGAACAATAAACAACAAGAATCACGTTAACTTCGGCTCCACCGAAGCTACAATACCCTTCGCAGCTACATTTCTTATAGCGTAAAATGGTATAAAAATATATATACAACTTGATTTTGATTTATCAGTTTGTATGAAAGCTATTTGTAGACGGATCTGAACAATTTCTTTGGAGATTGAATCGTTGCTTTGGATAATATTCCTAGCCAAATTCTCATCAAATAATAAAGTTCTCGATACAGGAATTGGACTTTGATTAATCAGTTTGTATGGCAGCTATATGTTATATTGGTCCGGTATCAGCAGTTCCGGCAAATGAGCTGTTTCTTTGAGAGAAAAGGATGTGTGCGAAATTTCAGTATTTTTCATTGAGTTCGAAACTGTTAGCAACAATCTACCTAACCACAACACTCGTTTGAATACCTACCGTCTTGCCGAAACAGAATGCATAACACTTGACCTAAAATTGGCGCGAAAATTTCCATGAAAAACTCGTGTTGTTCTCACATAAGCATATGTCCTTGAAACGACATACTTTCTTTGTATGAATAAACACTTAGGCGCACTGGAAGTTCGGTATCAACTGTCACTTGAGCGCGCTCAAAGATTAGTACAGTATGCGCGAAATTCTATAATTCACAGCAAAAATATATAAAAAAAAATTTAATTACTAATAAATTTGAATGTTCATTCAGATAAGGGATCAAAGCGGGGCTTGAACTTCCTGGCTTGGAAACCATGGAAACTTTCGGCACTCGTTTTTTGCTGAATTTTTAAATAATAAAACTCTTTGCTAAAGGCTTCAAAATAAGCTCGTGCATTCCAACGCTTAACCTAGTTCTCCACATACTTGCTATAAGCCTCGGCTTCGATCCGTTGAAATCCCCCAGTATTTTTCCAGCCTTGAGGGAGATGATTATCCAGGAGAGAGGCCAAAATCGTATCTTACCGAAGGTGGCAAAATAGTACCCCTTTATTCGAAACTACTGGAGTGTCTAATCTCATTTCTTCTGAAGACATTTGAAAAAATTCTATACGCCTATATTAGAGCGAGCTTCTATTGATTAACATATGAAAAGCACAAAACATCGACTGAGCGATTGAAGTAGATCCACGGTAACTGCGCTTTACTCGCTAACCCCAAATATACAAAGAGAAGGAATATTCCCTGAATGTCTTTCTTGACATATAACCTTTGGACATAGTTAATAAGCAGTATAGGGCGATATTATTGAACAGTTTCGACGTCATAAAGCTATAATGATTAATGCAGGGTTCTCAGTTGCATTGCCAGGCGCCTATTTTGTGGTACTTGATGTTGTTTTGGAAAAAGGTTGAAGTCTTTTAATACTAACCAACATTGGAGACGCTAATTTTACTAAAATGTGTTAAGTCGTTCCTCAAGAGATGTTGTGATCCTCGCCTAAGTATTTGATGCCAACATGGCGATTTTATTTAACATTTTCGATGTTATCCGCTACTGTATTTTCGGAATGGGAAAACTTTTTTATTGCAGTAAAAATGTTTATTCCATGGCGCGTTAAAATCAAAGACCTTCGTGATAAAAATATTCGTGCATTTATTAAGTGTAGTAGCTATTTTTGATTGAAGGTGACAGACTGGGTCAATTGAAAGGCTTTAATTGGTTTTTAAAAACTTACAAGTGCACTTAGTAGTCAGAGGCGAATAAATACTCGTACATATACTATACATATTTACGTATGTATTTGGTTGTAAGGCCTGTTGCGTACAAATGAAACTAGGTCACTCGCGTTCACCCTTCACACATTCATAGTTACGCGTAAGAAAGGATTTTGCGCTTCGCCATCAGTAATGCCTGTAGCCTAACAGTCAATTCCGGTATACAAATAGTTGGCCTAAACGTACGATCGCTTGATATGGCACAACATTTTAAAATTACTTTTGACATCGAATTGTGGATGTAAGTTAGCTGCCTGTCTTCTTTAAGGTTGATATATTGGGAGCCACGAGAAATATTCCCTCTCAATTAGCTGACGGCTAGAAATTCACAGATTTATTTTGGGGATGTTATACGCATATGGATGTAAATTTCTAAAGTTTAACAGTCTATAAACTGGGATAGCCAGAGGTGAAGTCGCAGACAGTCTTAAAATAATCATGCATTAAGACTAAATCGTTGATCTTGGTGACCCAAAGCAAATAAGATAAGGGGTGATGGGTGTCACAGCTTACCTGGTGAATGATTTTTCGGAATTAAACTATTTAACTAGGGTAATAAGTTCTGGTTAATATCGACGACAATGACGTTACTGAAATCAATCACCCTCCGAATAGTTTTTGCCTGTCCTAGTATCTTTGAACTATGCCGACTTTTTGTTGGAGAGTAGTACTCCTAACATGTGCACACTGCACTGAAGGTCAGTCGTTGGTGGAATTATCTATTTCGTGAGGTGGTGGCAACTCCCATCAAAGGTTTTCGGTAAGAAAGATGTTAGGTTGATTGGTGAGTGAGTGTTTTTATGCCCTCTCAACATGCTGTTCACAGTATAATAGTATTCGGACGAATTCGTAGGTCATGAAGGAAGAACGCAATATATGTCGGTGATTCAATTATACCAGAGATCAAGTTACTTTTTGAAAACTGAACCCGCGATGAAAACGAAGATCCTCCTATCGGCCGGAAAGTTAATGTGTACCGGTTGTTGAGGGCAACTTTGTAGACTACCAGACAACGTATGTACATATATTTCAGACGTACTAAATTCATCAAGCTACCTGGCTACCTCCGGATCGTAAAACCACTAACCAGTTCAATCATGTTGTGATAGATGGAACGCACGTCCACAAATACAAAGAAGGTTCGACGTCAAGAAGCTGCAATCACAAAAGACAGCCGTTTGGTTTTCTATTCGGCTTGCACTCCTGCTCTCTGACAGTACTCATCAACAACTAGGTATAAGGGAACTGTGGGACGGCATTTCAAGCTCCTTACGAATAGCTGCAAACGAAACAATTAGTTTTCGGAAAAAGAACAGCTGGTACGATGAAGAGTGTCGAGACTGCCTACCTCGGAACGTTACGATCGATCACAACACGTACGGGATGAGATAGATACCGGGAGTTGAAGAGGGAAGCGAGAAGCATTTGCAGACAGAAAAAGACAGAAACGCGTGAGTATGAAGAGCTTCTCAAGCTGGCTGACAGGGGAATTTCTCGAAAACTCTACGAAATGATGCGACGACTAACAGAAGTTTTCAAGACCGCAGCATACTCTTGTAGAACCCCCAAAGGTGATCTAGCGACCGATACCCAAAGCATACTAAAATTATAGAGGGAACACTTCTCCAGCCTGCTAATTGGCAGTGAGAGCATAACATCAGGAGAAGGCGAACGCGATTCCCCAATCGACGACGATTGAGCAGATGTTCGATTGCCCGACCATGAAAAAGTTCGAATAGCACTTAACCTTCTCTTCAACAACAAAGCGGCGGAGGCCGATGGATTGCCGTCCGATAAGATGAATGCATCAGCTTCTTTGTAAAATATGGTTGGATGAAAACATGCCCGACGGTTGGAATTTAAGTGTGCTCAGCCCAATCCAAAAAGGGAGACCTCACAATCTGCGCCAACCAGCGTGGGACAAGCCTCCTCAACCTCGCATTTAAGGTTCTATCGAGCGTATTTTGTGAAAGATTAAAGCCCACCGTCAAAAAACTGATTGGACCTTATCAGCGTGGTTTCACACCTGAAAAAGCGAAAACTGACCAGATATTCTTCGATCTGCCATACCTTGGGAAAAACGAATCGACACTCACCACGTCTTCGTCGATTTCAAAATTGCTATTGACAGCACGAAAAGTAGCTGCCTTTAAAAAGCTATGTCTGAATTTGGTAGCCCCGCAAAGCCATACGAAATACCAAAAGGATCGGGAAGGGCCTATCCGAGTCGTTCGATACCAAACGTTTCAGCGATTCAATATGGTGCAACTTCTTCAATCTACTCCGAGAGGTAATAATTTGAGCCGCAACACTCTCATAGTTTTGCTGACTGGATAAGAAAGCGAAGCTTATGAGTGTGTTATTGAACGAGGGCAAGGATGAGGGCGAGGGTGAAATAAATCATTCATCAATCAAACGAATAGTTGTTGCTCTCGCGACTTGACCCCTATGTGAGTGGTGACAGTCATAACTTCTTAGATAATTTCAATATCTTGAAATCAGTATTAACAGCAACAACAATTTCAGACTGGAAACCCAGCGCAGAATAACTCTTGCCAACAGGTGCTACTTCGGGCTGAGTAGGCAATTGAGAAGTAAAGTCCTCTCTCGACGAACAAAGATTAAACTCTAGAAGTCACTCATCATGCCCGTCCTGAGGTATGGTGCAGAGGCGTGGACGATGACAAATTATTTAAGCCTTAATTTTTACTTGTAAAGCGCTTACTGATAAGGATAGCGAATGAATAATAGAAAACTGTGATGACAGTAAAGATGAGTATTTCGATGGTGATGATAAAGCAAAGTGTGAATTGGATATATATCGACATGAATGCAACCAGGAAGAAGCAAGCCCATCAATACATAATTTTAAAGAAGCTAATGTTATAATAGACGCAAAAGTTGCAAAGTCGTTGAAAGAAAAATATGACAGAACTATTTCGAAACTAAAACAGTATGACGGGCTTAATACTGATTTTAAAAGCAACGAACAGCTACCGCAGATTGTTTAAATTATTGTTTAAATTTTAGATGGTCTCATGGAGTTAATAGTTCATCAATCAAATTTATGCACTTGTCAAAAAGACTGAGAAAAAAATGAAAGATATATAGAAAACCAGATCTGAAAATTTGGTTAGGGGTAGGATAGTTTAGGGCAACAAATTAATACAGTACACTGTGTCAGCGAATAAATTCGAAACAAGAAAAAACGTTAACTTCGGCTGCGCTGAAGCTAATATACCCTTCACAGATGCATTTCTAACTATGTTAGTTTATATGGAAGCTATTATGCTAGTATATAACAATTTTTTTCGGATAGACTATATTATTATCTTAAGCAGTAATCCATGTCAAATTTCGTGAAGATACCACGTCAAATACGAAAGTTTTCCATACAAGCCCTTGATTCCGATCGTTCGGTTTGTATGGCAGCTATATGCTATAGTAAGCCGATCTGAACAATTTCTTGGTATATTACATTATTATCATAGAAAATAACCTGTGCTAACTTTTGTGAAGATACATTGTCAAATGTGAATGTTTTCCATACAAGAACTTGATTCCGATCGTTCAGTTTGTATGGCAACTATATGTTATAGTGGTCCGATATCGGCCGTTCCGACAAATGAGCAGCTTCTTTAAGAGAATATGACGTTTGCAAAATTTCACAACGATATCTCAAAAACTGAGTGACTAGTTCGTATATATAGACTTCCTGAGGAAATTGATTTGGGATCAAGTCCCAACACAGTTATAATAGAGTATTATTAAGGGATATCAGGGATATCAAAAATAAAAAGTTTTTGTTTTCATAATTATTACTCATCTTTTGCCATCTATGTAAACGGGGAATTTACTCACTGGGAACAGTTCATCGGAACCGAATTCTCAATTTAAAGCTTCTTGATGAGAAATTATGATGAAGAAAACACGCGGAAAATCCCTTGAATATCGTGCAAACGTTAATAATTTTTATATATTCTTGGATAGATAATAAAATCGTTAGCTTTATTTCAAGCTACTGTGGCAAAACTTCAGAACTAGCATTTGAACTGGTTGATAAGAAATTTAGCCAGACGCTTGCCTAAGCGTTCTATCAAAGTATAATAAATTCATGGGTGTGTTGATTTGCTAGATTCCTTTATAGGCCGATACAAAATCAAAATACGCTATAAGATGTGGTATATGCGACTTTTTTATCGTTTGGTTGACACGGCTTTAGTAAATGCTTCGCTATTATATAAACGAGCGGAAACACAAAAGAAGATACAGTCACAGACAGTTTGGCAGTTTTTCGCCTGAAAGTAGGTGAAACACAATGTAAAATGTGGAAAGCTGCAACACCACGTGGAAGGCCTTCAGAGTTATCAAAAAAAAAAAACAAAGGGGGCCGTCGCCCCGGGCGCAACGTCTTGGGGGCAGCAAAACGATCTTCGCTGTTTTTTATTATTCAGAAAAATACTTCAACAAATTTTTTTACAAAATTTATTATAAAAGGTAAAGAGTTGTACATTCACAATGTAATAATCTGAATAACAATGAAAAGTATTAATTTTTACATGAATACTTCCAGTCTTTGAATTTGTCTTATATCTTTTGGCTTATACCTTTCTTAAAAATAGTGATAGAACTTAAAGATGCGCTTTTCTAGCTTTGATCGCTGCAAAATCACATACGAGTATGATATCATTGTAATTTAAGGTTGAAGCAGTTTCACATTCTATTGAGAGAATCGCAAGATTGGACAGTCTACTCTGACTCATGGTCGATCTCAAGTAAGATTTGATCAATTTAAGTTTGCTAAAAGATCTTTCACAAGATGCAACTGATACAGGTATAGTGAGTAGTATTCTTAGAGTTGTCGCTAACGTCTTGTAAGCTTCCAGTGTCCCATTGAAAAAATGTATAATAGAACTTTTTCTGGCGAAAATCCAATTTGTTCTTCCTCTTTCTTCGCTCTCTTTAATAAACGTAGGACGTCTTGGATGTCATTGCATAAATCTTCGTTATCCAAGTTATCTGGATAGGATTCGGCAAGTTGCTGGCAGAAACCAACGTATATGTCACAGTTGAAGCATAGGGTAAACTGTGAGAATGACACATTGCGACGTAGGAGTGACAAAAAAAACAGTATCTTTATTTTTACCCTGTCGTCGCGACGTGTCACTCTCACAGTTACCCTATGCTTTGAATGTAACAAATACTTTTATTTCTCCAAATTTTCAAAAATGGTATTTAAAAACTCCAATTCGGGCAAAAATTCCTGCAAATTGTGTCAAAAGTGTACAAGATATAGGGCGAAAATGGGTTTTTTCTATGGCTTTTAATAAGATGTCTTGTAAATTTACTATCAATTTCCTCAAAAACAGAATTGTGAGAATTTTGGAACTTCAGAATTTGCATGGCTTCTAGTTCCTAAATTTTATATACTTAATATGGAAGATATTTTGCAAAAATTCACTTCTGTTCGAACCACCTCATGAAACTTATAGGTAGGTAGATAAAGGGAGGCGGCAGAACATCCTTGGCCCGGGCGCCCGAAGTTGTAGCTACGCCACTGCGGTTGGACCACGTGGTTCTTGCAAATTACCCGGTTAGGTGCAAAAATGTGAAATTAATTCGTGTTTCAGCAAATCAGGAAATTGTTTCAAAAAATTTCGTATCGAATAAATTTAAATTTATTGTAAAAGTAATGAAGCTACTTCTGTACACTTTTATTCAATTAAATAAAGAGCATTTCCGTTCAGTAAGTTCCTTGTAAATGTATTAGATTTGCTGCATGATATTGCATATATGCAGTGCTACGTAACTCTGTTGCAAGAAATACTGCAACCATAAAATTTTAAATTTGTCATCTTATAATAGTTCGCATTAAGATTCTGAATAAAAAAAATTTTATTCTCACTGAAATTAAATCACGCAACGAAGGGTTAAGATAGTAATAAAGTATTAGCTAGATTTTGCAATTTGGGTATAAATTAAAGGAAATTTTCGTTGGTCTGGCGCTTGTTTCTGAAGAAAAAGATAACACGCTATTTGAGGCAGATAAAACGAGCAGATTGCAAAACGCTACAATTAAGAGCTGTATAACTGTAATTACACATACCTATAGATTATGTGCCATCTGTGTTTTGATTATGAATGATTGTAGTAGTATCTGGA
>NC_065923.1:39477300-39489859 GCF_024586455.1 Bactrocera neohumeralis | reverse complement strand
ATTTCTTTGTTTTTGGAAGATTTTGTCGCGTCCGTTATGTCGCGTCCGTATTTCTTCTATACTCAATTAAAAAAAACTAAGGGAAAATTAACATATTTCATAAACCTACGAATAACAGTCATCTGTTCGCATTTGTTAATATATATATTTTTATATATATATAAATCCTTAATTTGCTGAATTTTGTATATTTCTGAATGCGCCTCAAAAAACTTCTATTTTTTGTCGCGTCCGTATCACTTTATAATTGCTTATAACTACGTACTTATTTGTAGTAGAACCTTCCCGTATATATTAAAATCTAGTACTGCGTCAGCCCTTCAAAACAATGTCAATATATATAAACTTTTCCTTTGTCTTCTTTGTTTTGACGCACTTAAAAGCGTACGAATGTCGCGTCCGTTACCGTGAAAATGCCCATATACAAGTTGATCATTTCAACATTTTAGCTTAACAAGGAATTTTTTCATTTGGATATTCACAGATATGATTTAAGGAAATGTTGAGAGTGTGTGATCAAGCCATATAAGATGATGAAAAATAAGAAACTTTTAATCCAGTATCATTTATCCGATAATTATTGCGGCCGTATCACACATCAAAGTTCCTTAAACGGAATAAACAAAAGATCTAAATTCTTCAATTCTTGCTCAAATATAATTTTCAATGCCATGTCCTCCAACTTGATCAAATCGTATCCGCAATGACAAAATTGCCAACTTCATTTAACATTTAACACTTATTGCCCGATAATGAAAAAGGTTCATTAACAATAATAAATTATAAATAAATTACAAATTCACTAACCGTTTTTTATTGGAATCGAATTCAAACTCACACCATTAAAAATTCAGATGACTTTGTGATTGAAATTGCAAGAGATTACCAACAGTTAATTTTCCACGAATCCCGTAGAAAATTCTTTAAATACATGCATCAAAGAACAAAAACAAATCATAAATATCATAATGTATTCAATTGAATTGACAATTATTTACAGTGACGAGAATTACTTTGCGGTCTTGGTGTAAAGGAAGATGAGTGAAATTTTATTTTTCGATAATCCAGACACTATTAAAGACATTCGCGACTAGCTCTTTCAAAGACTAACCATAGCAACTACCAACGAATTCGGTTACTTTTATTCAAACCATCAGAATTATTTATCTTCGGTTTGCCTAGATTTAGTTTCGTAATGTTTACATGAAGGGATTAGCCTGAAGAGGCCTTCAATCTCTATATTGTATATGGTATAATGGATTCATCAAATAATTATTCGACATGAGATTTATTTGGTGATATTCGGTTAAGAACAACTTGAGCTGATGATTTTAAAAGAAAGAAAAAATAGGAGATAATCTTTGAAATCGACAATATTATCCATCACTTTGTGTTGTCCCTTGTTTATACTTGTACACTGAGAAATAAATATATTTTTAAGTGTTCGGTACCTATTTCTGTTGTCGATTCATTTTCATTTCCAGGCATCGACATGGGTTTTCAATTGTTAAAATTATACCGTAGCTCTGAGTGAATTCCCTCCGCTATTAGTCAAATTAAAAAATGACAATAATATTATTTGGAGGAAGGCTCCTTCGTTTGTTTGCAAATTTTATCGAAAAACTTGATTCGAACTTGATCTTTTCGGTGCGTTGTTTTCTAACGCCCCGCCTTTCACGCGACATTTTGTTTTTTTTCCCACTTTTTTCTAAAAGGTGTCCAATCTTCCGTCCGTGTCATAGTCGTACATCTGACCGATTTGAACCTCAAAACTACTGCCAAACAACAATGATTTGTCAATCTTAAGCCAAAATTAAAAGAAATTAATAGAAAGTCAGTACCAACCAGAGATAAAGAGATGTCCAACTCCTCTCTCACTGGAAGTGAGAGAACAATTGGTAAACGTCAAAACCACCTAAACTTTGTCAGTTGACTGGATTGGGGAGGTTTTGACGTTTAGCAATTGGAAACGAGCGATGGCCAGATTGAAATCTTACAAAAATATAGGTAAACGGAGGAATTTGGTGCCGCCGTTCAAGATCGCAAATAATAAGTAAAAAAAAAAAATTAATAATCTAAGAAAATGCGAAATTTAAATATATTTCATGAAGCGTTTTGCTATTTGATGCATAGAATACTAATTTTTCAATTACAAATGATTAACAACATTTATTAATATTGAGAACTAACAGGCTTAATTCACCATTAATTAGTCAAATATAAAAAGTCAGTTGTTTTAATATATCATAAAATCACAAAAAAGGATTTAAGTAGTTTCGCCATATATTAAAAGTCCAATATATAATAATTTGCAATCGTAATAAATGTTGGGTGTTTTAATTTAAATGCCCAAAAATTCTTATTTTGTTCGATGTGGCCACAATGGAAAATGTTATAAAAAACGCTTATTTTGAGGCGCTGTCACGCTGGAATAAGTTGGGCATCCCATTATCCCTGGTACCAACTCAGTGGGTTCTAAGGTGAGTTTGGATTGATTTTCCTACAATTTTAACCCTCGAATGGCCCTTGAGATTCTCAAACAAGTTGGAAAATACGTGAAACGTAAGAATTAACCTGTCTACGTGCCACAAGTCACGATAAACTCAAGCATTTACACAAAAAGGCAAAGCAAGAAAAGAATTGTCATTATTTCCACTCTACAGACAAATAATTATCTATAATCACTTTTTTAATATGATTTTTTTTTGACAAAGATGTTACTGTTTTTTTTTCTGTTATTATACGAGTTGAAAATAATGTTGACAATCTACTTCCAAATGTTAACATTATTTCCAACTCGTACTCGTCAAAATGTACGAAAAAATAATTATGACGAGTGGAGAAAACGAGAGAAAAACAGAAAAAAAACAGTAACATCTTTGTCAAAAAGAAAAATCATATTAAAAAAGTGATTATAGATAATTATTTGTCTGTAGATAGCAATATTAGTTGAATTAATGTGGAGGTAATGTAATATAGTAAGTGACAATCACCTAACATGAGGGAGTGGAAATAATGACAAATATTTTCTTATGCTTTGCCTGATAGGTATATAGAGATTTTTAGTGTAAATGCCTGAGCTTATCGTGACTTGTGACACGTAGATAGGTTAATTCTTACGTTTCACGTATTTTCCAACTTGTTTGAGAATGTCAAGGGCCATTCGAGGGTTAAAATTGTAAAATTGAGTTGGTACTGACTTTCGATTAATTTCTTTTAATTTTGGCTTAAGATTGACAAATCATTGTTGTTTGGCAGTAGTTTTGAGGTTCAGATCGTTCAGATGTACGACTATGACACCGACGGAAGATTGGACACCTTTTAGAAAAAAGTGGGGAAAAAAACAAAATGGCGGGTGAAAGGCGGGACGTTAGAAAACAACGCACCGAAAAGATCAAGTTCGAATCAAGTTTTTCGATAAAATTTGCAAACAAATGAAGGAGCCTTCCTCCAATTAATATTATTGTCATTTTTTTAATTTGACTAATAGCGGAGGGAATTCACTCAGAGCTACGGTATAATTTTAACAATTGAAAACCCATGTCGATGCCTGGAAATGAAAATGAATCGACAACAGAAATAGGTACCGAACATTTAAAAATATATTTTTTTCTCAGTGTACAAGTATAAACAAGGGACAACACAAAGTGATGGATAATATTATCGATTTCAAAGATTATCTCCTATTTTTTCTTTCTTTTAAAATCATCAGCTCAAGTTGTTCTTAACCGAATATCACCAAATAAATCTCATGTCGAATAATTATTTGATGAATCCATTATACCATATACAATATAGAGATTGAAGGCCTCTTCAGGCTAATCCCTTCATGTAAACATTATATTATTATAATTAATTCTGATGGTTTGAATAAAATGAACCGAATTCATTGGTAGTTACTATGGTTAGTCTTTGAAAGAGCTAGTCGCGAATGTCTTTAATGGTGTCTGGATTATCGAAAAATAAAATTTCACTCATCTTCCTTTACACCAAGACCGCAAAGTAATTCTCGTCACGGTAAATAATTGTCAATTCAATTGAATACATTATGATATTTATGATTTGTTTTTGTTCTTTGATGCATGTATTTAAAGAATTTTCTACGGGATTCGTTGTGATGGAAAATTAACTGTTGGTAATCTCTTGCAATTTCAATCACAAAGTCATCTGAATTTTTAATGGTGTGAGTTTGAATTCGATTCCAATTAAAAACGGTTAGTGAATTTGTAATTTAATTATAATTTATTATTGTTAATGAACATTTTTCATTATCGGGCAATAAGTGTTAAATATTATATGAAGTTGGCAATTTTGTCATTGCGGATACGATTTGATCAAGTTGGAGGACATGGCATTGAAAATTATATTTGAGCAAGAAATTGATTCTTTTCCTACATTATATATAGCACATTATTTATATCGCTTGAAACTTCTTATCCTTGTACGATGTTCAAATTCAACTTTCTACAAAGGTTCACAACAAAAAGTACAAGGACAAAACATTAATCTCGATATAATCCCCGAGGTATTGCCGTATTTGAGAAAAATTCACGAGAATTTAGATCTTTTGTTTATTCCGTTTAAGGAACTTTGATGTGTGATACGGCCGCAATAATTGTCGGATAAATGATACTGGATTAAAAGTTTCTTATTTTTCATCATCTTATATGGCTTGATCACTCACTTTCAACATTTCCTTAAATCATATCTGTGAATATCCAAATGAAAAAATCTCTTGTTAAGCTAAAATGTTGAAATGATCAACTTGTATATGTATAATGGATTGATATAATGAAGTTTAACTAGTGTAGTTTGATTTTCATTTGAAAATGGCTGTTCAAATTACTTGAACAATAATATACAGTCCACTATCAGTTGACTGCATACAAAAATGCAGCAAATAAAAGAAAAATATGTTATAAGAATACAATACAGAAAAACAACCCTTACACACACACACACGCACATACATACTTACATAAACAAACAAATAGAAATGCAATAGATGCACACTTGCAAATGTATACAAATGCATTTGCTGATAAAATATACGTGTTCTTTTAGATAGGACCAACGCACTTATTATGTATTATGCGTTGGTCTGATAATTAATTTAAATACACAGGTTAAGAATTTTGTATAAAAGGAGCTGTTCAATAAAAATAAAATCAGATTTCAAATACAATCTCATAGGAAACCTTCTTATTATTTCTGTATATATTTTACTTCCCCCCACCAGTGGTAAGGGGTAAAAGTAAACTTAAACAGAAAGATTTTTAGGTATACTATTGTATAATAGAAGCGCACATACGAGACAAACATAATGATGTTGCAATTCTCATTAATTTTATCATCCTATTTTTATTTTTCAGATAGAATAATATTTCGATTGCTCATCAGAATAAAATCAATAGGTAAAGAAAGAGTATTTGTATTTGTGTGTGGTGAAGAGGTTGATTGGTTCATCGAGCATCTTTATTAATCGTTGATTGAATCATTCAGAGATGAATCAACCAAATAAATACGCTGCAACGAATGCTACCCAGATTCGTAATATATTGGAATTGATCGGCCAATTTTCGGAGGAGTTCAGGAACATGAATGGTCGAATTATCGATATAGGCTGCGGTCCTGGAAATACCACAAGAGATATACTTGTCCCATGTGTCGGCAGGGAGGCTGTTATTGTTGGTAAATATTGTAAATTGGAAAAAATAATGTTTGACAAAGTTTTAGTGGCAAATGATTTCCATCATAAATGATTTCCTTTCATGTTTAAATATTTTGGTGGTGATCATACGAGTATTTTGTCTGTAGGTGCTGATATATCCCCAGAAATGATTGAGTATGCAAAACAGCATTATGCAGTTGATGATAAACTATCATTCATTGAGTTAGATATGCAAACGTCTGAGCTACCAAAAAACTTGATCGAACAATTTGATCATGCAGTTTCGTTCTATGCTCTCCACTGGTGTAAGAATACACTGAAAGCATTACAGAACATCTACAAACTTCTTCGACCAGGGGGTAAAGCCATTATTTTAACCATTTCCCATCACATGATATACGATATGTATCCGGAACAGGAAAAAGATCCAAGATTTGCACCATACATGCAGGTAATATTCATAAGCATTCGCTTCTTAAATCTTTCTCATTTTTCAATGGATTTCACATTCAGTAAAAATAAGACTTTCGTGCTTCGGACACGGCCAACTTACCGCAAAATATTCCATGAAAATGTCTTTCTTCTTTTATGAATTCATTATGAGTTCATTTGAAATTTGAAATTTTTTCAGGTTCAGAGAAGTGGACACCTCCTCACCAGGGTTGTGCAGATGCTGACCAGATGATGAAGAAGGATCTAATTGCAGCCAAATTCAAAGTAGAGTACTGTGTTAACAAATGGAATACATTCACCTATCCAAGTTTGGACACTCTAGTTGGTAAGATTTTTTAAAAGGTCATCATTACGTGACCACGAATAAGAATAAGAAAAATAGATAAATCAGAATATTCGAAATTCAAATATTTTCCATTGTAGATTTGGTGATGGCTGTTAATCCATGTGTAAATAAAATGCCAAATGATGTCCAGAAAAAATGCAGGGAAGATATGAAGGAACGTCTCAAGACCAAGTGCGTTTCCACCAGAGGAAGTTCCACTGTAGATTGTCGCTTTTCGGTACTCACAATTGTAATCCAAAAACCCGAGAATTCAGAGGAAATTAATTAACAGATTTGTCTAATTGTTGTCTAGAAGAGCAAGCTAAATTTCTTGAAAATTAAATTAGTTTCGAACAGATTGTAGTCTCAAATAAAATATCTGAATGTTTTCTTGTTAAAGCATGTGCTAGTCGCATGCCATTTGTAATTGTATTGCAAGAATAAAAAAATGTAAACTTATGAAAACAAAAAATATATAAAAGAAATTTTATTTATTTATTGATCCAATATATTTTTAATAAATAAAAATAAAATAGGATTTCCCGCAACTGTTGTAAATAAAATTAAGAAATGACCGAGTTTATTTCAATTCAATTTAAGACTCATACAAAATATTTGAAACACATTTCGGCTACAAATACAAATCAGCTCCCAGTCTCAATTTTCCATTTTATAAATTAAAAATCTTCCTAAAAATCATTGAAAAACATGGGAATAAACGGAACACGAAAGATAACAAAACTCATTTAATTAATATCGTTTACCGCCTTTGCTGTATCATGAAACACACGTTCCATCGCCTAGAATCCGCAGAAACGGTTTTTACTGAGTTTTAAAGTTGTTTGTCAAAAGTTCATTTCGCCACATCACGAGAAACACTTTTGCAATAACTAATAAATATCATCTATTTAGGATGATTCGTGTTCAGAAAGAGGCTAATAGGCCAGAACAGGTCGAAAATCGTGAAACCGACAGTCTAGTAAATCGTTTCACAAGCGCATGAAATCGTTGGAACGCCTTTGGCGTATCCTAAAACACACGTTCCATGACCTAGAATCCGTAGAAACGGTGTTTTGTCACGTATTCATACGTGTTCTCTGTTTACTAAGGGGATTATCATTAAAATGATACATCGAACGTTTATGATCCAAGGCTATGACCCATGAATAACCACTCATCTAGTTTTTGTCTACACACTCAAAATCCAAAAATAATTCATAAAATAAATACTTTAGAGCAATGGGAAGGACTCGATCAAAACGCAGAAAATCCCAAATTTATGAGGAAAAATCAGTGGGCATTCAGAAAAATATAAACAAATTATAAAAGCACGCAAGATCACTAGTTGAAGGCACATTTTATTGATTGGAAGTACATGAATAATTAACAAATCAGAGTAAAAATAGTAAATTTCACCATCAGTCAACGTTTAAAAATATTGCAAATATTAAAAATATTAAATTCTCACATCGATGTTGCACTCAGACTTATAACAAATGATAATAAATAGATTCCATTTCTCCTCAAGGTCGAGAAATCCCCAAATCCAAATACTTACATATTAGGCGGGGTCGATTTGTGGGGAGGCAAAAAAATTGCTCTATGAAAATCATATTCTAGGGATCAAAATAAGAAACTTTGCCGAAGGAACCATACCTCTGAAACGAATTCTGATGTCCCCCAATTTGGGTCGAACTTTTGGATAGGGGCAAATTTTGAAATAGAATTGAAATTACCATTTCATTCTTATTACCTCTGAAAGTGAGGAGAACTAAAGCAATAACCACTATGGTATTTCAAAAAAAAAATAAGTGAAGTGACCATTCCAAATCAAAAAGTTTACAATGAATCCACGATCCTCTACACCGCGAGATGAAGCAACTACATCAACAACTATCGAAAACCCAATGAGTCATATACCCAAGCATAATGTTACTGTTTTTGGTGTGTCTACTGATTTGACTGATCTTAATTTACCAACCCATCTGGATATCTTGAGATATTATTTTTACTTAAGCGAACGTGCTAAAACAGAACAAAAAAAATTTTCCCATAAATCATTCACTATTCAAGTACAAGATTAGTTGATTGGAATTTGGGAAAAGCTTGGTATGGAAATAATGCTGAAAAAAAGTGTATGTAATAAATTGAATAAACTGCTTGAAAAGTATCAAGAGCAAATCAAGAGAAGAAACAACACCCAACAATTTACAGAGTATGTAAAATCTCTGGAAACAATTTTTTACATTGGAACATGTAAATGCGATTTGAAGGCAGCTCCATGTGCATGCGGCTGGGTTCCCGAACGCCTCAAAGAGTTCATGCACGATCAACGTAATCAGAGAAGACTAACAATGAATGCATTTATGATGGAAACTGAAGAGCAAGGAGCAACGTCTATGCCATCAATGCCAACATAACAAGATCCCGATGATTCAACATACGCACCGCCACCGGTTCAAGAAGATATGGATAGAAGCACAAGTTTACAATACACAGAGAGATACGATTGTTTTAACTTTGTCTTGGTATGTGACAGATTTGCTGTGCCTGACAGAGTAGCATCAGCATTGGGAACCGCTCTTTTGCAAGATTTTAAAATTAAAGATAAGCATGGGAAACCTCTCATCATGGATAAATCGAAAGTTCGCAGAGAAAAAGAGAAATGCAGACAAGAAGTGCTTCGCAAACGGTTAGATGATACCAATTTGTTAGCGTTTTCATTCGATGGCAGAAAAGATGATACTTTAACGATAGATAAAATTGATGAGAAGTATCATACTAGGATGGTTCAAGTTCATTGGTTGGTCACGCTTTCTAGAACCTCGTTTACGCAAAATTGTCAATCAAGTAATTAAAGATAATTCATATTATGCGCATCCGGAAAATATCTTGTCACCAATGTTGTTTGATGATAGGAAAGAAAAGCGCGACTGTGCCATCAAGAAAATTCTACCTTATCGAACCGATGTTGACGAGCCAATGGAACTTAGAGTTTATAAAAAACCAGATATAAACTTTAATTTGCACAAGTTATATGGAAATGATCAATTTGAATGATATAAATATCGTATTTCAACCACCATTCACGCGAAGCATTCCGTACGATACATTGAAAGAATATTTAAATCAAGATGATCCACCGTTTAATGATCCAAAAATTCCATCACACATACAAGGAACGGAACGACATGTTCAATTGCTAGCTAGCGTTTCCAAACGGGTTATACCGGAAAATGTAGAGGCTGTCATGGCGATGACATTAGAGAGCCGTGCGAAATTGCCCAGACTAGAAAGTAAAAAAGACTTCAAACAATAATTTTTTTTAGTTTCTTTTCTATAACTCACTTAAATTAATTTTTTCATTTACATATGTTCTGACTAAATAAATTTCTTAAGAGAAAAGATAGATATTATTATAAATAAATAAATAAAAATGAAGAAAAAACATAGCCATTTAGATGATTTTTTCATGTAAAGGCCAAAAATGGTGATTTTTTGAAATGATTGTATGGGGAACCCCCCAGGGGAGTTCCAAGGGGTGTGCCACTGGCATGGGTGGGTTAGTGGGGGTCGGTCACACATTTGGACTCGATTAGAGCACTCTAAATGGGTCAAAGTGGGATTTTTCAAAATTTGCCCCTACCCAAAAGTTCGACCCAAATTGGGGGACATGAAATTCGTTTTAGAGGTATGGTTCCTTCGGCAAAGTTTCTTATTTTGATCCCTAGAATATGATTTTCATGGAGCGATGGGCAATTTTTAAATCGACCAGCCCTATAACATATACATAGTCAATCGGAGATTAAATATCCCAATGTTCCGGTGATATCCAAGAAAATCTGAAAATAGAATATAAAATAATTAATCACCTGGCTAAAGATGGTCATATATAATTAGAATAAATAATTGCATACCTACCCTTGTAGACAGAGAAACCTGCATATCCTGCCAAAAGAGAGAGAATATTAATAGATGTAATACCATAATAATAGAGTAAACATTACTTACCATGGGCAACATAACCTAACCTGTCAAAATTATCGTTGACAGCTCCACTACAGCGCATAAGTATTGTCCCATAACAACAGGCTTGCAATAGCCGCCGTATTGTCCGAATAGCGATTGCAACGTCATCACGCAGGAGAACCTGAAACCATTACAAATTCAAATTAATAAAAATTCAAATACCTTGATTCCAATATAAATTAAATTCAATTAGCACAAGAAAAAACGTTAACTTCAGTTGCACCGAAGCTAAATACCCTTCACAGGTGCATTTCTGTTAGTAACTATGTGTTCAGTTTGTATGGAAGCTATTTGCTATAGTTAACCGATCTGATCAATTTCTTCGAAGATTACATTGTTGCTTTGGAAAATAATATATACAAAATTTCGTGAATATATCTTGTCAAATGTGAAAGTTCTCCATACAAGCATTTGATTCCGATCGTTCAGTTTGTATGGCAGCTATATGTTATAGTGGTCCGATATCGGCCGTTCCGACAAATGAGCAGCTTCTTGAAGAGAAAATGGCGTTTGCAAAATTTCAAAACGATATCTTAAAAACTGAGGGACTAGTTCGTATACATATATACAGACAGACGGACAGACGGACAGACAGAGGGACATGGCTAAGTCGACTTAGCTCGACATACAGATCATTTATATATATACTTTATAGGGTCTCCGACGATTCTTTCTGGGTGTTACAAACTTCGTGACAAACTTAATATACCCTGTTCAGCGTATAAAAAGGATTCAATGCAACGCAATATTTTATAAATTCAAATTAATAAATTAAAATATTGGTTGTCAAAAAAGTCTTGCGGTATTTTCGCTAGTTGGCGATGAAAGCGCGTAGTTCTAGTTTTATTCGACGCATCGGGTCATGCTGTACCTTTTTGGAAAGCTCATTTCACGCGCTAACACGTGTTTGATTGATTGTCGTTTCTTTTAATTCGTTCGTGAGTTATAGCGTCGCAAACATGGAGCAAAATAAAGAGAAAATACGGCATATTTTACAGTACTACTACGATAAAGGCAAAAATGCATTTCAAGCCGCCAATAAAATTTGTGCAGTTTATGGACCCGATACAGTTTCCATTTCCACCGCACAACGATGGTTTCAACGTTTTCGTTCTGGTGTAGAGGTGGTCGAAGATGCGCCACGCTCCGGAAGGCCTGTCGTCGAAAATTGCGATAAAATCGCTGAATTGGTCGAAAGAGACCGGCATAGCATCAGCCGTAGCATCGGTCAAGAGCTGGACATGAGTCATCAAAAATTCATTTCAATTTCAATAAAAAAAAAAAACAAAATTCAATAAAAATACCGCAAGACTTTTTTGACAACCCATTATATCGATTCCAATATAAATTCAATTATAAAAAAAGGGGAATCGATTATGTCCAAAGAGGACCGAACAGAAATCATCACATTAGTGTTGTGGATCATTAAGTTTACAATTTAATCAAATACAAATAACCAAATAACAAATACCAAGAAGGAGCTCACAAATGCAAAATAAAAATATTGATGATTGTGAATGAACTGACCTGCAATGTTGAGGCAGGATAGAACCGTGATGATGAGGGATAGTCCACTGAAGACATAGTATATCGAAACTTTCTAATTCCAAAACCAAGCGAAGAAACGCACCAACTGAAACATAAAATAAATCAATTACATACATTGCGAATGAAATATGTATATAAATCAATATTATTTCAGGCAAGTTAAGACCTGACACAGAAACAGAATCAGAAATAAATAAATTTACTCAGGCATGCGTAAGACCTGAAACATAAACATATGCAAAACAAAAGAGAATGTGATAATGGCGAGTTTGGTACTTTAGCCTCAGAAAATAAATAAAAGAATGAAGAAGACAAGATATGACGTAGGAGGGGCGTAACAGAATTTGTCACCTTGGCACGGTTAGTTAATTCCATCTAATGAAACTACAAATACAAAATACAAATATAAATACCGGGACGAGCGTAGCCCGAAAAAAACAATTAAAAATATTAGTCTAATTAACCTGCAATGCCAGGGCAGGGTTAAACCGCGACAACGAGGAAAGTGTCTCCAAAATTATATCAAATCTTTA